>NC_057808.1:83086077-83120376 GCF_018294505.1 Triticum aestivum
AGATAGTGGGTTACCTCTTCGGCGAGCCCCCCTCCCCGCTACGGCTGGTTCTTCCTTCACCCCGGCGAGCCCCCCACCCCCTGAAAATCGACTGACCCAAAAGTCGATTCAGTCGACTGAAGTGTAGCTAAATCGGAGCAGCATCGCAAGCAAGAGCAAGAGTGAGAGCAGCAGCGCGAGCAAGAGAAATAACAAGAGCAGACCAGGCAGGGGACCGAGAGCAAGAGCAGAGCAGCAACGCGAGCGAGAGCTAAAGC
The DNA here is from genome assembly GCF_018294505.1 of Triticum aestivum. NCBI lineage: Eukaryota > Viridiplantae > Streptophyta > Magnoliopsida > Poales > Poaceae > Triticum > Triticum aestivum. Next base: position 83,086,335 of record NC_057808.1, read on the forward strand.
AGCAGGAGCTCCTACTGATGTGGACGTCGCCGCCGAGGGAGCGACGCCATGGAGGAAGTGGCCGGCGACGCCGCCGTGGATGGAGCCGCGCCGTGTCGGCTCGGGACCGAGCGCCGGCAGCACCGTGAGATCGAATCAAGAAGAAAATGCGGTGATTAGTGTACAACCTCTTTGGTGGCACCGATTAGGCCGCAGCTTCATCCGAGGAAACGGTGATGATGATGCTCTTCCGGTGGTGCAGGTGAAGACGGTGGTGTGGGAATGGAGGTGGCGCAAAAGACGAGGGGAACGTCGGGGCAGCTCCTTGGAGGTGGAGGACAGGGTGGCTGAACCGGCGGGACGATGAGATCGACGATGGATCCTCATCCGGTACGGTGGATGAGGGACGTCGAGGTGTTGCTGTGGACGACGTCGTCGGGGAAGAGGCTCCGATTGGGTGGCAGACAGAGCAGGGTGTGGGGTTTCGTCGCGGGTTTTCGCGGCCTTGGTGTACGAATGGGTGGGCGGATGGGATGGCAGTGGGGAACCATGGCTTAGAGACGCGCTTGTCCGAAATGTGGGGTAAGCTACGAAAGTACCCCCACCGATTTGAGGCGGTTCTTTCGGTCCAGGGGTACCACGGGCATTTCGCGTGTCGGGATTTCAGAAGAGGTGGGAGTTTTCGCGCGCGTTGTAATTTTGGAATAGCAAGGCGTGGGTTGAGATGGAGGGGGTTGTGGGAGCACAACGAGACAAAGATATATCTTAAATATTTCGGGCTAACAAGGCGCGGTTTGAAATTTCCGGACAAGCCTAACATGTACTGTACCAAATCAATGCGCACTACAAATGTAATTCAAAACTTTGAATTCATGTTATGTTCAATTAAAATATTTCGCTACGTGTATAATGCATGCAACCTACTACTCAAATGAACGTTTTAGTGTATTCCAAACGTATATACTACCGCTTCAATATGAACTAAATTTGAATTCGTTTCTCTATTTGAATAAGATCTACAGTAATGATTGTTGTGAAGTCAAAGCATTTGAATTCGTTTCTCTATTTTAATAAGATCTACAATCATCATTATTGTTAGTTAAACCATCGTTTGTGTATTATCTTCACATCACACCACATGATTAGTCTCGAGTTACATATGAACTATGTGTACTATATGAACTCGAACTAGATTTTTTGAATCCACTTTATTTTGATTTCAAATTACATTACATTTCTAGCTCTAGCTAGATCTTCATAATCTAAACCATGACTCATATGTATAATGTGTTTATCACATTATGTATGGTGCCCCGCCCCCTACACCTACAAGTATTTAGATGTGAGTTGCAAACACCACACATTACCACAAATTCAAATAAAATGTGAGAATGTTTGATATATAGTATTGTTTAGATTGTTCGATATTTAGTTGTAAGCTGCAAACGCCACACATTATCACAAATTCAAATAAAATGTGAGATTGTTTGATGTATAGCATGGTTTAGATTGTTCGGCATTTAGCTGTGAGTTGCAAACGCCATGCATTATCACATTATGGTATAACATGTGCACATCACGTGTATCACCGCTATATTCATGCATGCAATGTTTAAAACACTATGATCTCCTATTCAAATATATGAATCCGCTTTCATATCAAATTATGATCTTTGTTAGTCTCTTACACCCACACAATCCTCTAACCTTTGTAGCTACCACTAACTTTCCCTCGTGCATGCACACGCCCTCCTCGCCCTCCCCCTCCCTCGGCATTCTATCCACCGGGCACATTCATTTTTTTCTTTAGGTCGTTCTCCCAGAGTCTCCACAACTCCTTTCCGACACACACCGATCGATAAACCTCTCTAGCGATGCCTGCCTACAACATACACACACACCTTCAATCTCCTCCTTTATGTGTCCTTGCCTCGTGTCTCTCATACGGTCAGACACACGTGTAAACTCTCGCCCCTCTTTTCATCGATCTCACAACCGCACACTCCTCCCCCTATCTAGCTAGTAGTTGGGACTCTCGCACCACCTCCTAGCTGCATTCTCTCTATCTATCCGTCTCGCTGGGCCTTATTTGCCTCTAACAAATGGACGTACACCGACTGATCTCTCGCTATACATATAGCTAGCTAGGTCCTTATAACTCGTTTTTACCCACACGTCAATCGATCTACCTCATTAGTTGTGTCTCTCCCTTCCTCCGACAAACAACAATTGATCTACCGATCTAGTTAGGTTTGCTTACCAAACACATGGTTCCCCTTCATCATCCATGGATGCGTCCCGACAGATCTATCATGCACAGGCACACACAGAAACACATCCCCACTCTTATTGATAACATTGCAGTTCCACCCTCAGTTTGTCTAGTAGGCCTCTCCCACCATCTTCGAGAAGCAACTCCATCACCCATCCAACACTCTACCCCTCTCCCTCCCTCTCCCTCCCTCTCTCTCTCCTCTCTCTCTCTGTCCCATCATATTTCCCGTCCTTCAGTTATGTATGGATGTCGACCGATCTCCCTCAATACATAGCTGGGTCTCTCCTTCTCAACACATATACGAATCGTTCTACCTCTATAGTTAGGCCTCTGCCTACCCCTCCCCCACCCCCTCTCCCCCCACACACACCGATACATCGAGCGCTCTAGTCATGTCTCCCTGCCACACACAAACTTGACATGTGCCCTCTAACGTTTCGGTAGGCCAGTCGCCCTATATATTTGACTTGCACACACACACAATTTCGATGGCTCTCTTCATCGATCTCGCACCCACCCACTTGATCCTCTCTTCGACTCTATCGATAGCTATGACCCCTCCCTCTCTTCTCGTGGATTGCCCGACCCTCTATGTATGATATGCATAGGCCTCCATTTCACACACATTGCATGAAATTTTTTGTTTGAGATGTCATTGACACATATTCCTAAAAATAATTCACGAAATCAACCCCCACCCCAAAACAAAAAACACTCACGAACGCGGTTTGTATCTCTCACACACACCCACGTAGGTGGGGGACGTGCACGAAGAGAAGAGGTGCATGCACGACGCACGTACTCCCGTCTCTTTCCCAACCACACCCGCGCGGGTACACGGTGGAGCTCATTTCTGTACGAAAAAGGCAGCTCACGTGGTAATTTGGCACGTGTACTGGTTGTCCACTTGGTGGAGGGAGGATCGTCTACCACGGGTGAACAAACAAATTGCGACTTGACGTGTTATGTTAAAAAAAGAGGCAAACCATGTGGGGCCTACCTTAAAGGCAAGGCTCTATACACTGGAGTACTTTTGATGTGTCCCGTCAACTCGCAGAACGAGGAGAAGCTTTCTTAGTACGCCGTCTCCCCCGCCCACGGGCGCGGTGGCTCGCAGGATGAGGTGAAGCTTGCTCCGCCTTACGCCCGCTCCCTCGCCCATGCGCGCGGTGGCTCGCAGGACGAGGAGAAAAATTTACTACTCCCTCCGTTTACTCCTCGTCCCTACTACCTTGGTTATAGAGATTATATCATATTGTTTGGAATATATATGTCCTTTAGTAGATTTCAATATGAACTACTAGTACATACTCCAAACACTGATGTATATAGACGTATTTTAGAGTGTAGATTCACTCATTTTGCTCCGTATGTAGCACTCTCCCTCGCCCCTCGACCCTCGCCCACGTGGTGGACGTGCATCAATTCATTCGGTCTCATATAGCCAGAACGATATATACTGCACTACCATTATTGCTCGACTTCCCGAAGAGGCGAAGAGCCAATCGCAAGGTTAATATTTTGGAGATGCCAAGCGCAAGGTTATAGGAGAACGAGTAGTAGGTGCCGCGTCATTTATAAATAAAGTTTTTTTTCTTCAGTGGCACGTACGCAATATGATAGGTTCATATGGAGAGAAAAGGAAACCGCTCCACTATATACATAGTCAGGACGGGCCAGCCTACATGGTTGCTTGCTGGGGTTGCTCTCTTCACACTCTCTCGCACAAAACGACCATGGCCACATCTCTAACATCCCGGCGGATCACGTCCGCTTGGGGAAGGGGTGGATGCTTAGTGTAGATGCGGTGGCCGTCGCCGACGGTGAAAACCCACTGTCGGCACGTCCCGATCAGGGGTCCCCGCCGTTCTCTCTCACAAAGTCGGTGAGGTTGCCTTCGTCCCTTGCTCACTGCCGCGACGTGGGCAGTTGCCGCCTCCCGCCGCCCTCCTCAAGGTTGAGCTACGTCCCTCAGGTACAACTCCCTTTACAGCCGGCTTGCACCACTGCTCCAGGTGCCCACATCACTCCCTGTGGATATTTCTCTACTTCTTTGCCCCGCACATACCTCTACTGGCTTCTACATACTGTATTTGTGATGAGTTTATGTCTCATCAACTAGTCCCAGTAATCTTATTCTAATCACGCTTCTTCAATTTCTTTGCCACAGGGATGCTCATCCCGATTTTGGTGAAATTGCACAAAATGATCCGATGGTCAAAAGGTTGCAAACTTCATTTATTAGGAAGCTCGAATGTTGCCAGCAAATTGAAGCCTGGTCAGGGTTCACGGTTCAAGGGCTAGGGACTGCATGGATCGTTTTCTTCTTTAGCTGCCTCTGTTCCAAAATAAGTGTCAACTTTAGTAGTGGTACAACTTTGTACTAAAGTTTGCACAAAGTTGAGACACTTATTTTGGAACGGAGGGTGTACATATTTGCTATGATCTGTCAATCATTGAGATGCAATAGCATGCATGTTAGTCTCCTTTGTATTTGATGAAATGTTGCAACGGGCAACCTTGGACGCAAGATACATGTAACAGAAGCTGGAAGCTTCATAGCATTGTACAAATTTATCTCGCTGATAAATTACAGTACGTACTACTAGTACTTCCTCCGTTCCTAAATATAAGTCTTTGTAGAGATTTCACCATGAACCACATGTGGATGTATATAGATGCATTTCAAGTGTAGATTCATTCATTTTGTTCCGTATGTAGTGGAATCTCTACAAAGACTTATCTACTAGTAATAGCTAGCCCCCACTACTAGGAATTCTCTATCCTCTCCTTGAGCCACATCATCAAAATTGATGTAGCCGTTAGATGTAGTAAATCAGTCCATAATAGCCATCTGATCTAGACGTTGAGAGGCTCCGCACTAAGCCACATGAAAGCATGCAGAAATACCATGGCACATGCATGTGAGTGGGTTTTAAATCACATCAACATGTTTGCATGAAAGCATGCATCGGTAGCATGCATGTAAGTGAGCTTTTAAGTCCCATTAACATGTCAAAAAAAAAAATTATAATCCCATTATGCAGTAGGAGTTGGCTGATCTTTTTTCCTTATGTGGGATGATCTAAATGATGATGGGAGTTTATTTAGTTTGGCTACCACATTTGTCATGCGGTTATAGAGTTTTTTCTAGTTCTATGAAATCGATAATTTTGCGCAGAGAGATATACCGCTGTTCCGCGGCAACGCGCGGGGCCTCATCTAGTAATATTTAGGAACGGAGGGAGTACTATGTAAAGAGTTAGGTGTCGCACGGTGATAGTGTGAGGTGGGCCATGTAATCACTGAGCCTGCGTATTTTCACTGCTCTTGCATGCCTCCGCTGTAAGAATGGAGAAAATTGTAATCTAGTAGTAGTACCTCCTTTCGCCGAAAGCGTGGGACATCCAGCAGTCCTACCACCTCAGTAATAAAGACCAATGAGCCGTCAAATCACATAGACCCAACAGTAAGTTGGACGGACGAAGCAACCATCACTCTTGCGCCAGTGAGAGGCCATGTCCGCTCTGCCCGGGCATGAATGCGGCACCGATTCTTTGGAGCGGCGCTGGCCGTTTCGGGTGGGAAGCGCGCGCGGGCAATGGAGGGGCTTTGGGTGGGCCAGGCTGGTCAGGAGCGAGCGTGGCAGCTGTCTGCATGTCCCTATTGGACACGCCCGGAAACGAGAGGATGCACCGACTGTCGCGGCTAAAATCATACACTACACAACATCTCTCTGTAGGAGTAGGTCGATCTGTCGCTCTCTCTAACACACACATGCTGTTAAACACACACACACACACACACACACGCACACACGCACGCACCTTGGTCCCATTGCAACTTCTAACGTGACTTATTACACCTAGACGGAGGGAGTAGTAAGTATACGAGATACGGTGGCACAGTGACTTAAGTCAAATACAAGTGCCCAAAATTTGTGTGCATGTTATAATAAGGATTCACTTAAAATAGTACGTGAGCGAACAGAGGGATCAATTGGACAGTGTTCCCGAGCAGTAGCGAGATGTGTGAGGTAAGATACACCGCTGGCGTTTTTAATTTTTCTTATTAATTTGTTTGTTTCACCCTCTGACTAGTGGGACCCAACGTACTACGTGGAGAGAGGTAAGGTGACTAAGGCTGCATTATTTCTGCACCACTGTGGATAGTCTTACCACCAAAGCCACATGACACGATTATGATTGAAATCCCAATGACTCCCACACACAAAAAAACGCGGCATGCTTGTCACACGAATGCAGGAATGTATAAAAGGTTATTTCCCTCTCGTTGAACATAATGGGAGGGTTGTGTAGCTGGTTAGCCTGTTCGCTCATCAAACTTGAGGTCTCGGGTTCGATAACTACACTTGAGCATAATTTGTGCCAGGAGGATTCTTTGACTGGTCAAAATGTTTTCTAGGGTTTGCACGCTTCACACTCTCTCTCCAGTATATATACACGCTGGAGCCTCAGCGCTTGTAGTTGCTCTCTTCACACTCTCTCGCCCTCTCCCGCTGGAGCCTCAGCGCTTGTAGTTGCTCTCTTCACACTCTCTCGCCCTCTCCAGATCTAAACAAGACTTCATTGGCCTCTCTCTCCCCTCACTGCTGCTCAAAGAGCCGGCAGGATCCGTCCGCCGGGAAGGGAAGGAGGCTTAATGCTGTCGCCGTTGGCGAGGGACTACCGGCGCAGCTGTTCACTTTCCACCCAGCAGCGGCGCGGGAGGGCCTCCGACCCCTTCTTCTTCGCCGCCGTCCCGTCGCCCACCGAACCACGCCCCAAGAACCTTAAGGTATAATTTACTTACTCCACATGCATTGCTCTAGCTGCATGTATACCATGAATCTAGGACGTGGTTCAAAGAGGAAAGGAGTGGGGGAAAGTAGTGGGAAAAGTTGTATATAGCATGAATCTAGGACGTGGTTCAAAGAGGAAATGAAGGGGGAAAGTTGAATAGCATGAATCTAGGACGTGGTTCAAAGAGGAAAGGAATGGGGGAAAGTAGTGGGGAAAGTTGTATCGCATAAATCTAGGACGTGGTTCAAAGAGGTAAGGAAGGGGCGAAAGTACTAGTTCAAAAAGGAAAGGAAGGGATAAGGTTGTAGAGTTTGAGCAGGACTAGATTTGCTGCGCTCACATAGGGAAAGGTGTCTAAAGATAACAAAACTGGGACCAACACAAATATGCCCCTTGGTTGTTTGTTCTTTGTTGCAACAGACTGTGCATGACCACAGTACATCGGTAGATGCACATGGTGCTGGTGCGTCCACTGTCCCGTGCAACTCATTAGCTGTTGTTAATCTAAGGCCCTGTTTGGTTAAAAACTCCCTAGTCCCTACCTGCTTGGTTCCAGGGACTAAACATGGACTAGAGGTTATTAAATTACATGCTAAAAGACCATGTTACCCCTAGTAATGAACTAATAGAGACAAGGTGCGATGCGTGGCAGGGGCAACTGTTGGAAAAAGTCCCAAAAAGACTCCCTCGGGGTCTTCTTTCTTTAGTCCCAAATGCCCACTTTTAGTCCCTAAAAGTCCCTCCTGTTTGGTTTAGATGGGACTGACACAGAGTTTTTTTAGTCCCTACACGAAAATGTCCCTGTAAACAAACACCCTCTAATAATGCCGCTGGAAAATTGATGCAATGCCACAGTTAAAAGCAAATTACATGTTTAATGAATTTTATTGTTAATATAATCCCTATGTTAATATTAATCAATGCCACCGTTTGAGAAATGCTACTGTCTTTCTTTCTTTCCCATTTAGATAAGGTAGATGCTTCTTTTTGTTGGCTTCTGTGTCATCCACCGTTATTGACCACTAATTGTTTCCTTTGCACCTCTGTGTAAACAGGGTTATCTACTTCACCTCGTTGCCATTGTGACCTTTTGTTGCACTACACAAAACACTTTTGTTTTAAGAGTGCTTTGTGCAGTTCAACCAAAATGTCACACCGACAACATTGCTTGATTGCTTGATCTTAGTGGAACTGCACAAGAGGAGATCTTACTTCCTATCCGTTAAGGCAAATTTGGTTCAGATCTTCTTCTTGTGAGTTGTTTGAATTCCGCATCATGAGAGGTCAGTACTAGCCTTCTTTCACATGATTCTGCAGTGTGCTTTCATATGTTGTGCTACTTGTACGAGAATGTTGCTTGATTTTAGTGAACTGCACAAATGGAGACAAGACTTCCAATCTGTATGTGCACTGTAATATCCCTTTGAGATAAGATAAGGATATTTCACAACTGCTGGCCTGTATTTTGCCACTTTCATCAGAAAATTAAGTTTAGTACTATACTTGTGCTCCCTAATTGACATGCGAAATCTTACATTGAAGGCGAAGCTTGTCTGTTATTGAACCAAGTGATGAAGGGGGAGAACAAGCGGAAGAAAAACAAAAATCAACTCCCGGTGCTGTAATGAAGCACTGGAACTGTGATGACACAAGTAATGATATAGTTTTGCATCTTAATTTATTGCTATGGCTGGAACGAGCAATTGTTTTGCCACTGATTTGATGCCACTCTTAATGTAATATGTAATTATCTCTACTTGTGCAAACAGGGATCTTCTTTGAAGATACCATATATTTTAGTGGAACTGCACAAGAAGATGTTGGAAACATTAAACTAATCGAGGAGTATATAGAAAGCATGGCCACCACCGTAGATAGCGACAGATGGTTCTGGAGAAGTGCTTCATCTGTATGCTCTACACAATAAGCCTCCTGACAAAGGTTGGTACTCGCCCACTGATTTCATCCATATGATTGAGCTTTGTCATCTCTATTGGTGTTGTGCTACTGTTTAGATACTGTCATGAAAAAGTGGTATTGTCCTTGAGAAGTGCTTCATCTGTGCTGTTTTAAATATTTCCTTTCCGTTTTTTCGAGCAAACAGGGATGCTAGCATTTAGTAGTCCTCTTGTCTTTGCACAACAGGATCATCTTCCTCTGAAGAAGAATATGGAGTACGTGAAGTGACTAGTTCCGATTACGCCAGGATGAAGAAGCCCTGTCTATCTTCTCATCAGAAGGAGTAGTTGAAGGATGGTTACATTACTCCCCACAAGACCAAGCTAACTTCAGCTCAGAAGGACTGACAAATCTCCATTTTTTTGCTGTGATGCGCGAGTACAATGTTGTTCTAGGATTCTTTCTGGTGAGTTCCATTTTTCTAAAAGTGTGCTCTACATGGACCATGTATGTGCATGTTGAAACTGTCAATTCATAGTACAGTTTTCTTTATACTAATCACTTTTTTGTATTTGTGCAAACAGGGGTGCTCAGCTTGATTTCAATGGGAACTGCACAAAATGTTCATGAATACATCGAATCATTCATTTCCACCACAAGAAAGGAGGTGCCGATAAGTTCAAGGCGTTGCAACATATAAGGGCGAAATCATACAAGCTACGCGCGAATTTGGTTGATTTTGGTGGAACTGCACAAAAAGAACAGCTGGTTTATTTAGCACGACGTGCCATGTCAATGTCCGAACTGATGGCAAACCCTGCCCATTCCACAATCGTAGGCATTTGATATTTTGGAATGGGACAACCTTGTCAAATTTTGCTCATTGATTTTAGCAAGACATGCGTTTGATATTTTCGAATGGGGCGCCCTTTGCTGTCAGCAGCGTCGATCAATTTTTTCTTTATTCTTTAGTTGTGAAGTAAATATTGCCTCTGACATGTGAGTCGCTGAGATGCATAATCATCGATTGCTTTGAATGTTCTCTATGAATTGCCAGGCCTGTGTGTTTGATTGCAATGTACAGAAACGCTAAAAAGCTGCTCAAACTCTTTGTACTCCTTCTGTTCCTTTTTACTTCGCACATTGTGAAAGTGCATGCTTTTTTGTATAAGATTGGTCAAAGTAGAGATACTTTGACTGCAGACAAAATTTGTATGCAGACTAGAAAGGATCGGAGGGAGTATGTGTGAAACGGCTGCAAACGAGGTGATCACCCTGGGAATAATGCTAGTACATATTATTTTGCATGTTCATCCAATGCCAGTGATACAGGAATTCGAACTAATCGAAATAAATTCATTCATACACGGTCGGATTTCATATAAACATTCTGGATTTCATTACATTTCATACATTCTTCAACTAAAAAGGGGTGCGCTGGAGGTATAATTAATTAACTGGAGCTACCCACCTGTGTCCCGCTGAGCCGGACAGAAGCTTCAGTGACTTAACTGCAGGTGCAGTTGCGTAACTGACATGTGGCCTGTTGGGCCCACGTGTCAGTCAGCCAACTGCACCAGCAGTTAAGTAGAAGCAGCGTTCTTCTCCAGCGCAGCTCTCGGACTCCACGTCGCCGCCAAGAAGCTAACCGGCCGTCAATTGTCAACCCGCCTAGCTTGGCTTCAACCGGAGGGTAGCAGCGGTGGCCTTACTTGGACCCGAGCGGCGGCGACCTACCGTGTTCTACTCTTCCTCGTTTTCTGTGTGGTGCGGCCTCGTTGGCAGCGGGGCGGGGCCTCGGCGGAGCCGACGATGTCCTCTGTCTCGTTGCCGGCGGGCGGCGCCTCAGCGGAGAGGTGGAAATCCTCCCCCATGTTGCCGGCAGGGTGGGGCCTCGGCTGAGCCGGCGATGTCCTCTGCCTCGTTGTTGGCGGGGCGGGGCCTCGCCGGAGCCGGCGGTGTCCTCTGCCTCGTTGTTGGCGCCGCGGGGCCTCGGCGGAGCAGGGCCTCGTCGACGCCAGCGGAGCGGGGACTCGTCGGAGCCGGCATTGTCCTCTGCCTCGTCCTCGGTCTCGCCAAACAGCGCCTCGCCCGCTTCATCGCCCTCTTTGCTAGCCTCTTTGTAGGCGGCCGAAGCCTCCGCCACCCGCATGCGGTACCGCCAGCGCTCAAGGCGGCCCTTGCGGGCGGAGCGGTACGAGTCGAGCAGCGCCTCCTGCTCCGCCCGCTCCGCGGTGATCTGCTCCTCCGCCTGCAGGTGCTCCTGGAGGAGATGGTGGATGTAGGCGGCGTCGGCCTGCGCCTCTCGGAACTGCTCCTCACGCATCTGCCTCACCCTGTCCATATATTGGGCACGGGCCTCGCCGATGGTCATGGTGCAATGCACCAGCGAGGATGGCGCGGAGGAGGGGGTTGGCGCCGGATCGTCGACTACCATGTTCTCCATTGGGACGTCGTCGTCCTCCGGCTGCCTGCCGGCCAGCCGGTCGGCAGCAATGGCTGCCATCTCCTTGTGGTCCGTCGTCCGCCCGTCCCGAAGAGCGCTGGAGCCTGAGGAAGCCATGGTGGGCCGTAGTGGTGTGGACAGGAGAAAGGGAACGGATGCGGATGACTGCGGCTATGGCCGGCGCAGCAGTTTATATAGCAATGGTGGGCAGCCGGAGGGACGGACGTGTGGCGCCGGAGTAGCCGCCTCGGAAACCGCGTATCATTAATGTGGGCGGCAGATGGACGGACGGACGGCACTTGTGTCGTTTGAAGGCGGAGCAATCGCCTGCACCGGGAAGTGGGGCGGGCGGCGCTGACTGTTTCGGGCGGAAAGCGCGCGCAGGCGAGGAGATGACTTTACTTGGAGAGGATGACAATGGGGACCCACCAGGTCCATAGCCTCACGTACACAAGTGCCTCCTTATATATATATAAAACTATAATTTATTTTGCTTCCTCCTGGTTTCCTGACATCACGGTCCCACACCATTGTCAACCTATGTAGTAGTCAATAAACGAGAGAATTGCATAAGAAGCGGCCGACAGCTGGGACCAAGCAGCTCGAGCAGTATTTGTGTTTTTGAGGTGTGAGCACTGCAGAGTTTTTCGATGTTTAGCCCAGATATTAATTTTTCTCCTCTGAACAACAACGAAAACATCGCTGCAGGTATTAACTGGGCGGGCCTTGGCCAGTCTAGCCCAGGCCAGATATCCAGCCCAGATATTAATTTTTTTCAAGCTGAAAATGGCTAGCCCAGCTATACTTTTTTTAGGAATACCTAGACAAGGTCAAGTTGTTATTCTCCGCCCCGCTGGGCTGCAAATCTTTCCTAGGAGGGATGCATTAGGCTTAACAAGAAAATGGGCTTTAAGAAATAATAAATGGGATGTAATTATAAAAACTGGGCAGTAACTATAAAAAAATGCACCAAACATGTGATTACTTTATAAATATTATTTTTGGATATTGAAAATTTTAATTTCATTAATTGTTGCGAGCGCAATGTTTCATTGGATTTTTACGTAATATAAATTTATATTGAAATTGTATTTAATCTGACTAGAAATTTCGTGATAAAAATATTTCGGATCCCATCAAAATGTGGGAAATTTTATTGAATTCTGTTTTGAACGGTTGGTTGAAATGGGCTGTACTTTTAACAATCTGTAAATGGGCTGTAGTAAATTCCATTAGAATTCAAAAATGGGCTACACATTCTTACAAATCTCAAATGGGCTATAAGTTCTCTGCCACACACTTCTGGCCTTACTAAGTTGATGCGTCCCCTAAAAAAACAGAGTTGACGCGTATGCAAGGCTTTGTCAACTTATAGTCAAGACACGGTTCTAGCAGCAGTGGCCGTTGGATATCCATCCAACGGATGCCGTGCTTCTTCTTCAATCTCGGATATTCTAGCTTCACCTGCCCAAAAAATGATTCCTCCCCCTGACATCTGGGGCGCACCGTTTCGGAAGCTGACCTGTGGGCCTACTAAGTTGACGTACCAAGGGCTTTGTCAACTTAGTCAATATAAACGATTCTAGCTGCAGTGACCGTACGATGTCCATCCAATGGCCGTCATGCTTCTTCAACCTCTGGTCTTCTTGCTCCAGCCGCCCAAAGCAGCGCCGGTCGTGCCAACTGCTCCTGCCTCCCGTGGCCGGCTGTGCTGCCGCGGAGGCCTCACCGCCCCCTACTACTCCCACCGCTGGCTAGGCCATCCCTCCACTCACCCACACCCCCTGTTATTCTGCGGCGACGGCAGCGCAGCCGAACCAGTGAACCCTCGTACTCCTCTCCGCGTGTGCATCCACTGCCGCGTCTTCCCCGGCTCTGCGTCATCCCCTTCCTAGGCCTCGCCATCGTCCACCGCCCTGGTGCTCTCGGTGCGGCGTGGTCAACGTGGTCAAGGAATGACTTCCATCAGACGTGGACTGTACGTGGAGAGGCTGACAGCTGGGTCCACGGCAGCCGCAAGGAAGTGCCTCCTTATTACGCGCAAAATAATTATTCCTCCACCTGACAGCGGGGACCCACCGGACGGGCCACCGTATTTCGCAAAAAAATGATTCGCCCCCTGACTGCTGGGACCCACGAGCTACATCTTCGCACACAAGCAAGTGCATCCGAAAAAACGATTCGCCCCCCTGACTGCTGGGACCCACCAGCTACATCTTCGCTACATTTTTAAAACACATCAAACCGGCAATTAGTTTCAAATATCTTTTTTTCATTTTGAGATTTTAAATTACATTAATTTTTATGCATGGAGAATTTGTTGGATTTTATATTGATATACATTTATTTTTAAAATCAGTTTGCATGTGAGTCGAAATTTCGGGATTAAAAACAGTTCGGACCGCACCGAAATATGCAAAATTTCGTATAATTTTTTAACCGTGGCCACAATATGGGCTGTAATGCTAACAAAAAGAACATGGGCTCCAAAAAAAACCTTAAGAATTAGCAAATGGGCTGTAAATTATTAGAAATAATGGCAGATGGGCTGTATGCTGTTTTCCACAGATTTGAGGCTTTCCTAAAAAAAAGGTTGACGCACAAGCAGTGACTGTTGGGTGTCCATCGAACGGCCGTCGTGCTTCTTCAATCTCTGCTCTTCCTGCTCCAGCCGCTCAAACAAGCGCCGGCGGGACTGCCTGCTCCCTCCTCCCCGCGGCCGGCTGTGCTACCGCGCAGGCCTCACCGCCCCACCGTACTCCCATCGCTGGCCTAGCCATCCCTCTACTCACCCACACCTGCTGTTATTCTCCGGCGACGGCAGACGAACCAGTAAACCCTCGTACAGTCGTACTCCCCTCCGCGTGGGAAACAACTGCCGAGTCTTCCCTGCCTCCGTGTTGTTCCCTTCCTAGGCCTCCCTGTCGTCCACCGCCCTGGTGCTCTCGGCGCGGCCTGGTCAACGTGGTCAACGACCGACATGCATCTGAAGTGGACTGTACGTGGAGAGGCCGACAGCTGGGTCCACGGCCGCACGCAAGGAAATGCCTCCTTATTACGCGCAAAATAATGATTCCTCCACCTGACATCAGGGACCCACTGAAAGGGCCTCTGTATTTCGCGAAAAATGTTACCGCCGCTGACAGCTCGGACCCACCAGCTACATCTTCGCATGCAAGGAAGTGCCTCCTTATTACGAACAAAAAAAATGAATACTCCCCCTGTTAGCTGGGACCCAGTATAGTGGCAGGCTGACTTGTGGGCCTACTAAGTTGACGGGGACGGAGGGCTTTGTCAACTTAGTCAATATGCATGATTCTAGCTCCAGTGACCGTACAATGTCCATCCAACGGCCGTAGTGCTTCTTCAACCTCTGGTCTTCTTGCTCCAGCCGCCCAAACCAGCGCCGGTCGTGCCTCGTGCTCCTGCCTCTCGTGGCCGGCTGTGATGCGGCGGAGGCCTCACCGCCCCCTACTAATCCCACCGCTGGCCAGGCCATCCCTCTACAAACCCACACCCCATGTTATTTTGCGGCGACGGCAGCCTCACACCGCAGCGAACCAGTGAACCCTCGTACTCCTCTACGCGTGGGCATCCACTGCCGCGTCTTCCCCAGCTCCGCGTCGTCCCCTTCCTAGGCCTCGCCGTCGTCCACCGCCTTGGTGCTCTCGGCGCGGCGTGGTCAACGTGGTCAAGGAATTGGTTCCATCGGACATGGACTATACGTGGAGAGGCTGACAGCTGGGTCCACGGCCGCAGCAAGGAAGTGCCTCCTTATTACGTGCAAAATAATTATTCCTCCACCTGACAGCGGGGACCCACCGGACGGGCCATCGTATTTCACGAAAAAAACATTTGCCCCTAACTGCTGGGACCCACCAGCTACATCTTCGCACGCAAGGAAGTGCGTCCGAAAAAAAACGATTCGCCCCCCCTGACTGCTGGGACCCACCAGCTATATCTTCGCAGGCAAGGAAGTGCCTGACAATCGGGACCCACCTGGTCGAAGCGTACGTAGCGTTGTCATTCTGGTCGTGAACGTGTACGTACATATATACTGGTGGATGTAGAGGCGCGCACGTGCCGTAGTAGAGGCGCGTACGTGTCGTAGTAGAGGCGCGCACGTAGCATGTACACGTACGTACAACGGCCAGGGTGCAAGAAAGAAAATACGGCCACGTATGTGTACATACAGGCGGGGTCTCGAACGCCTACTCGCGCATACGTATGGCCAGGGCTCGTGTACATGGCTGGGTCGGAACGGACAAACAACGTCGTCGTCGTGTTCATGGGGAGGCAACGGAATGCGTCGTGTTCATGGGGAGGCAACGGAATGCGTCGTGTTCATCGGGAGGCAACGGAACGCGTGGGAGCCAACCGGCTGGGTCGGAACGGAATGCGTGGTCGTGTTCATCGGGAGGGCTTGGACAGAACAGGCGATGGAAACGAGGCCTGGCGTACCGCACAACGGAGGAAACAGACCTCCTACGTTCGGAACGGGGTCCTGTTGATCGGGAGGGGTGTGGCGTACCGCAAAACGGAGGAAACGGACCTCCTACGGTCGAAACGGGGGTCCTGTTGATCGGGAGGGGTGTGGCGTACCGCAAAACGGACGAAACTGACCTCCTACGGTCGAAACGGGGGTCCTGTTGATCGGGAGGGGTGTGGCGTACCGCAAAACGGACAAAACGGATCTCCTACGGTCGAAACGGGGGTCCTGTTCATCGGGAGGGGTGTGGCGTACCGCAAAACGGGACTCCACGGGATACTGTTCATCTCCACCGTCGACCTCCTCCAGCCTCCACGGGCTACCGTCGACCTCCTCCAGCCTCCACGGGCTCATGTTCATCCAGCCTCCACCGCGCGCTACTCCACCGGCTACTGTTCAACCACCCCTCCACGGGCACCCCTCCACCGTCTACTGTTCATCCAACCCTCCACACCACGGGGTCCTGTTCAACCACCCGTCCACCATGTACTGTTCATCCAGCCCTCCACACCACGGGGTCATGTTCATCCAGAGGCAACGCCACCGCTCACTGTTCATCCAACCCCCCCCGCAACGCTCACTGTTCATCCCAGAGGCAGCATCGATCGGCTTCAGTTAGCAGCAGTAGCGAAGGAATCGCTCGATCGGTGTGACACCCCAAAATTTTGACCTTGTTTTATTAATTAAAATTTTGCCAGGAGATTAAACTTTTCCATTTGTCTGGATTTATCTCTTGATTTCAGAACCTCTCTTTTCTTTAATATTGTGGAGTTTTACCTC
This sequence comes from Triticum aestivum, assembly GCF_018294505.1. Taxonomy (NCBI): domain Eukaryota; kingdom Viridiplantae; phylum Streptophyta; class Magnoliopsida; order Poales; family Poaceae; genus Triticum; species Triticum aestivum. The sequence continues at coordinate 83,103,005 of NC_057808.1, forward strand.
AAGTGGAACTTTCCAAAAATATTGTTGGACTTGTATACTCTCCCAATAAAACAAGTCTAGGAGAGTGGACCCATTGGAGGATTTTAAGTGCATGCAATAAGGCATTTTTCTTTCTGTCCAAAACTGAAAGTTTGCAAAAACTTGCACTAGCAAGTTTCTGGTTTTGCCCTAATGATCTTGCCATCATCACCTACATCTAGGGAGACCCTGATCTGGAGTTTTTGGCCACTCCAAGAGTTGCCTAGATGCACTTAGCATTCTGTCGAACACTTGGTGTGCATGGGCAGATTTGGCATGGTTATTAGTTTGCTTTGTGAACTTGATCCCCTGACCTAACCACCATGTCCCTTGATCTCCTTACTAGCTCTAACCTAGTCCTGTTATTTGCCAGCCTCGATCAAGCACTCTAGGCTGCCCTGGCATTATGTCGAACATGTCCCGTGCGTGCTCTGGGCGCGCCCAGAGCGCACGTTTTGCACGTGCGGGCGCCCGAACCGCCGCGTCGCACGGCCGCCTCCCCGCGCCCGCTCTGGCCTCTCCCCACTCGCAGCCAGCACGCCCGCCCCTTCCCTCGCCGCAGAGCCACCCTGGCGCCCTACAGCGCCGCCGTCAGGGCTCCCTTGGCGGCACGCCGACGTCGGCAGTAGGCTCTGCCATGGACAGCGCCGCCCAAGCCACCCGCGCGCGCCAGCTGCCCCCTTGAACAGCCCGAGCTCATCCACATGATCGTCGGCACGCGCTCGTCGCCGCCACGTCGCCCTGCAGCTACAGAACGACGGTCGCCGGCGTCCTTATCCACGGCCGCCGCGGAACCTACCCCAACCACCTATAAAAGGGGCCCCCAAGCTCGTCCAAGCCCTCAGGCGACCTCAGGCCGTCCCCCTAGTGCTCCCCTAGCCGCGGATTGATCGGAAGAGGCCATCTCCCCCACCTCCAGCAGGTTCGGCCGCCGCCGCCCTTCGGTCTCGCTAGTCGCCAACAGAGCCTCCCCAAGCTCAGCTAGCACCACCACCGACTCCCCTCGACCTCACGGAGCCGCCCAGCCTCTCAAACGCGACCAAGAACCACCGCAGCCCAGAAACCCCAAAACCACCCGAAACCTCCTCCGCCGCGGAGCTCGCCGCCGGCGACTCCTTCCACCCCCGACGACCCAACGACCACCGGGAGGACCGCCCCGGTCTGGTAGGTCCATCCTTGCCCTCGGATACCCGCGGGGAGGCACCGTTCGTCGACGGCGATCGCCGGAGTCCCGCCTCCGTTCGGGCAGAGGAAGAGGAGGGAGGAGAGACTAGTCAAACCTGACCAGTGGGCCCGCTGGACCCACTGTCAGTGACCCAGCCCTGCCACCACGTGTTTAAGTGGTCGCGTAACCTCCTGAGTACGTCTCCTCTGCTTCGAAAGCGTATTTTCCCCGAAATGTTTTCTTTTTCTGGTTTTATTAAAAATAGAACTTTGACTAGCTATATCTTTTAAAATAAAACTCCAAATGAGTTGATTCTTTTTCCTACCTCTCTCAAATTTCATCTAGTTTATTTTAAGATTTATTTCAAAAATATTTAGGACAACTTTTTGTACTGCTTTTGAGATATATGTTATTTGAATATATTTTCAAAATAGGAAATGGAGAGAGAAGAAAACTTTCAAAAAGTGCACCCCCTTGCATACTCTTGAAGGCAAGCATTCTGAACTCTGGCATAATATTTTTGGGTGTTGTTGATACGGTTACAACACCACCACCTTGACTTGGAGCATACATTATTTTATGTGACGATAAAATCATACGCATGAGTGCATATGGAGATGCTTTGCTGTTAGAAATGGATATGCTGGTGATAGTGATCATCCTCGTGAGCTTCTCATGCATACCGGAAGGAAGCCGGGAAAGTCGTGGTCTTGGGTAGACACGAGCTTGTCCCTAGTTCCTCGTCGCGACGAGTATGTCCGGTATGGCATGGTGAGGCTTGATGAGTGGTGAGTTTATCTGTTAATGGAGATATATTTGTTATGCTAATCATACGGGGAATACTTGAACCTCCTGAGTCGGCCGTAGATCGAGTCTTGTTCCAGTAACCCCCATACTTGTTTCGTGCTACCACTTGTCCCTGCCGCAGGTAGGGTACGGTTCAGTAGGTTGTCAACCCCTTCCTAGCACACACCGTACAGAGAGGCCATGGTGGAAGATACCGGATGCATCCGGTAGGCATGCCACCTGGTCCGGGGACATGGGTGTTTCCGGTTGGGACCGAGAGGGGGCACCCCTTAGAGCGCGCGATATAAATTTGATCCCATGCTACGTCGAGGTTGTAGCCTCCCCACTTGAGTTTTGCTTGATAGGTGTCGTGGGTGATTCCAGACACCGGTAAGTTAAGCTGGTGTGTGCAGGTCAGGCGTGTTTTCAATTAAAAGACCGTAGGCGGAATTAGTCCCGATGGACTAAATAAATCCGTTACTCGTGGGTAAAGAGTACACCCTCTGCAGAGGTTAAATCTATTCGGATAGCCATGTCCATGGGAAGGGACTACAGTCTGAGATGGGTTTAGTGACGGTCTTCGGATGGAGAAACGGCGGCTAAACTAGACCATTGATTATGACCTGTGACATATGAGTATTATGATTATTATTATCGTGGACTAACCATTTACAACATTTGAATTATTGAGTATCCTTGGGACGGTTCTACCTCCTGGATACTTACTGCGATTATTATTTATAAGCCCTTTAGGTGGTGTCGCTCAGACGCCCGACTGCGGCATGTTTGTCATTTATTTATTCTTTATAAGCCCTTTATGTGGTGTCGCTCAGACGCCCGACTGCGGCATGCTTGTTATTTATTTATTTATTTATTTATAAGCCCTTTTTGTGGTGTCGCTCAGACGCCCGACTGTGGCATGCTTGTTATTTATTTATTCATTTTTTATAAGCCCTTTATGTGGTGTCGCTCAGACGCCCGACTGCGGCATGTTTGTCATTTATTTATTCTTCATAAGCCCTTTATGTGGTGTCACTCAGACGCCCGACTGAGGCATGATTTATCTTATTATCCTTTCGAGGCGTCGCTTCAGACACTCAATCGGTGCATTCTATTTCTACTCCCGTATTGCACATTCATATTTTACCTGCATGCGTGCATCATGAACTTTTGTTTATTTCGTGACTGACGTTATGATCGTAGAATCTTTCGGAGCATGATTATCCACTATTATATTATACCCGTGTTCATAATGTTTGCGAGTACATTCAAAGTACTCACTGGCTTGTCCCTGGCTATTGTCTTGGCCAGATTTCTTGCTCGGAGAGGAGCGTTGTGATGACAGCCCCGGAACCTACGCAATGACGATAGCAGCCTCGCGAAGATAGGAGTTATCCTGGTCAGCTGTTCTTGTGGGAAATGGAGTCCCATAGACGCAGATGAACCATAAACCGCTTCCGCCATCAACCACTAGAAACCAAGTGTTGTACTCATAGGCCACAATGGTCTTGTACTACATATTTTGTACTTTGCTTGGAATTTCTGTATCAAGTTGGTGCCTCATTAGCTAACAGTAATCCTGGGGCTGGTGAGCACAAGGGCCATTTTCTGGAAAATTAATATCCCGAAAAACCGGTCCTGACAAACTTGGTATCAGAGCCAGGCTAACCATTGGCTAATCCTATCTTAGCCAGGTCAATAAACCTAGGTTAACCAACCCACCAGACCTTAGCCCAACCCCGGCCAAGCTTCTCGTGTAAGATAGCTACACAGTGACCCCGACGCTTTTGGCAGTCGGTGCCCAACCTATCAGCCTAGCCTGTCGATCACGCGCCAGTGACCGACACCTAATATGTCTCATTCGCAAGCGTGCGAAGGAAGACTCCGCCCCCTTTTTCTATAAAAAGGGCGCGCTAGCCTCAACCTAGTACAGCACAGCCTCTTCCCCAAACCAAGCCACGATGCCTGGCCCCATTGTTCACAATGAGACCACAGCCACCAACCTTGGAGGTTTTGTGACCGTGCTCGCAAACCTCACCCGCCGTGCCTATGCATTAGAAGAGCCCCCAGAATATGTTGTGTACCAAGGATCCATGAGCGGTGAGAGCCGTCAATCTTGGGCCACTGTACACATCTATGGTAGGGGTCTATCACCAGAACGCCCCTACAGGTTCACTGGAAGGACAACTTCCTTTGAGCCACAAGCCATCCAACTGGCAGCTCAAGAAGCTATAGTTCAACTCCGGCACTTGTCGCCCAGAGTTAACTGTCGCTCGTTCTACTACTACCCCAGCCGTGACGGGTATGGTAGGCCGCCCCGGGTTGCCAACGGAGATCACGAGACGGATCCTGCACTATTGCATCTGGTGCGCTATGTAAGTGCACTAGAGGAACTGTTCGATCAAATCACCCTTGATCTGATCGCAGCTCGTGGAGAACTGATTCGCCGAGCCCCGGCGAGAGGAGAAGAGGAGCCCGACGCCGACAACCCAGTCGTGCTGTTCGGACACCCGATCGAGCCCTTGAGGTCTGCCCCAACCATCGACCAAAATACTTTGGTGTCCCCAGAAGTGCTTCGTCGCCTTTTGGGAACACGCTCCAACGGGATTGTGGCCAACAACCCCCGCGATGGTCATCATCGCTACCCCGACCCTGCAGCCCCTCAACCTCATCCGGCTAATCCCGACGGTGTAACCCGTGGAGAAGCCTCGACGTCCGCAAGGCAAGCCCGCTTAGATATTAACGAGGTAGACTAAGTCGCTCGAGTAGTAACGAGCCTTAATATTTCTACGCCTTGTAATTGTGTGATCCTGTATCACCATTATTAAATGATGTCTGCTTGTGCGCCCCTATTTTGGAATAGTAGCCATGCATATGTACGTTAGCGTACAGTTACATTTTTAAAATTCCGGGCACAGCTACCAAAAAACCAACCCCGACGACACCCATAGTATGCGTCACATTTGTGGGATATGTGTATCTGTGGCATTGACCCCCGACCCCATAGAACAGAACCAACAACTAGTTACCACGGTAATTAACCCAGCCCCAGTGCTATAAAAGGCCACCTCGTGACCTTGCCAAGCCCCCTCACCTTGTGCACAACCCGCACAGCCATTTCTTTGCCATGCCGACCCCCAGTATTTATCTGAGGACTGCAGACGCAACCCCGGGTAGTTTTGTTAAATTATTGTGGGACTTTACCTGCAGTACCATGAGTGCCATCCATCCACCCCAGTACGAGTTGCTCAAATCGAGGATCACCCCATCCACCTCGAAATATTGGGCAGTGGTGTACATCCCTCCCGCAAACCCAAACCAAGACCCAACGGAAGTCTCCTTCGTGCGGAAATCCATGCCGACTCCGCATATGGCCATTGAAGCTGCTGCGTACGAAGCGCTTGCTCGTCTTCGATTCGCGGTACCCTATGCCAGCGAACGAGGATATTATTATTTTCCGAGTCGTGCAGCACCCGGAGAAGTAGCATCTTTTCCCGGTGGACAGATTGAGAGAGATCCAGTACTGGCCAACCTTGCCCAGTATGTTATCGCTCAGGAGCGTTTGACTCAGCGGGTAATGGGTTATCTCCAGAGCCTCGCTGATTTAAATCCTCAGATCGCTATTGGCAGACCACTGAGGCCTGACCAGGAGAGACGCGTTCATCGATTGGTCAACCCGCTTCCCCCGATAGAAGAAGAGTGCGCCCCAGTACCAGAGACGTTTTCTCAGGACCCTGTCCTCTTGCCTTTTTTATTGTAGACGTCACCGCTATGTTTATTATCCCAGTATTTATTTATGTGTTGTAACTTGTACGTGGTATCCAATATTTGTGCGACGGATCAAAAATTTTGGTTTCAATTATGTGAGCAGTTTTACTGCTGTTAATTTTGATTTAACTAATTTTCGCTCACGATAGATTTTTGTAGTGAGATTTCTTTTCCCTGAGTTGCTGCAGCATACGCCTCTTCACGACGTAGATTTTTATTTCCACAGCGGCAGGCTCACAACCACAACCACTCGACCTCGTGCGCTATTTACAAATCCTCGTACACTTTTTGCACCTAACTGATCACACCCGAGGACACCACAGTCTCAGTAAGAGAGATTTGTGAGTAATCATTCGGGCGCGAGTTGCCCCAGCACACCGACAGCAGTTAGCCCTCGATGCCGCTCCTAATCCTCGTGATCGCCGCCACCGCGAAGAGCTAACACTCGAGCGGCAGCATCACGACGATCATCAAGGATCATCGCGCACAGGAGCACAGAGAGCCCCAGCATCGTCGCCAAACCTCCACACACCAGGACCACGTACCAGTCCGGCATCACCTCCGCCATTAGAGCCTCGTCACGAGCTCCTGCAAACAGCAATGGAGGAGAAGGAAGGAGAAGTAGAAGCGAGGCCAGGTGTGAGGTAGAAGAAGGAGCACCGCGGTCATTTTATAGCCCGAGATCGGTGTACGGTGGGCGAGGTCCACCAGCGCCGCTCGTCGCTCGATCGCCGGTGTTCGGAGGCGAATCCGCGAGCAGTGCCGACAGTGCACTGGCCCGCGAGGTGAGTGCACGCTGCACCGGCAGCTAGCACGCCGCGCACTACCGCAGTACGGCCTAGGTGCCCTACGCGCTAGACGTCGCCGGCGGAGAAAGCGCGGGAAAGCCCGCGAGAGAGAGAGCTAGAGGTAGAAGAAGAGGCCGACAGTGGGCCCCTGGCCCACCTGTCAGCCAGAGAGAGCACTGTGCTCTCGGGTACGACCAGCGTATTTTAGTAATTTAGATTTTATTCTAAATTACTGTATCCACGTAGAAATATCTCGTTTTCCCCAACCATGGATTTTTCCACGCAACGCCAGTATAACACACTGTAGTTTTACACCACTTATTGCCCGCTCACTGTAGCCACATTTTATTGCATAGTAGAATGATTTCTTTTGGTAAGAGCGATGTTTGTTCAAAACAGCTTTTAACAAATCTCGAGGACGAGATTTTTTTTCTTAAGGGGGGTAGTGTTGTGACACCCCAAAATTTTGACCATGTTTTATTAATTAAAATTTTGCCAGTAGATTAAACTTTTCCATTTGTCTGGATTTATCTCTTGATTTCAGAACCTCTCTTTTCTTTAATATTGTGGAGTTTTACCTCAAGTGGAACTTTCCAAAAATATTGTTGGACTTGTATACTCTCCCAATAAAACAATTCTTCATCAGTGGATTTAATTGCATAATTGCTTTTCCTGAGCTTTATTCTTTTAAAATGATTTTTCATGAATTTGGAGTCTCTGTTGCACTGCAACCATTTGATTAATGCATTTAAAAATTTCACCAAAATTTGGGGATGTCATGTGATGTTTCCACATCACTTTTATGCAAGAATATCTTTTGGTCATTGGAGATTTTGAGCTCTACATCAACTTTTCAAATCTGGTCCAGTAGGTATTTTTGTACTACAACCTATTTAAATATTCCTTTAAAAATTCTTCCAAGTGTTTGGAGATGTCAGTAGATGCACATGATTCAACTTTATGCAAAAACCCATTGGTGTTCTTTGAAATATTTGAGTGAATCAACCTCATCTTCATTCTGCTCCAGTTTGGTGATTTGTACTGTAACCCTATTTTATTTAGCTCTAGTGCCCATGAGCTTTTTCCTGCTTGTAGCCCTCCCTACAAAACCCTGAAGTCCAGGAGAGTGGACCCATTGGAGGATTTTAAGTTCATGCAATAAGTCCTTTTTCTTTCTGTCCAAAACTGAAAGTTTGCAAAAACTTGCACTAGCAAGTTTCTGGTTTTGCCCTAATGATCTTGCCATCATCACCTACATCAAGGGAGACCCTGATCTGGAGTTTTTGGCCACTCCAAGAGTTGCCTAGATGCACTTAGCATTCTGTCGAACACTTGGTGTGCATGGGCAGATTTGGCATGGTTATTAGTTTGCTTTGTGAACTTGATCCCCTGACCTAACCACCATGTCCCTTGATCTCCTTACTAGCTCTAACCTAGTCCTGTTATTTGCCAGCCTCGCTCAAGCACTCTAGGCTGCCCTGGCATTATGTCGAACATGTCCCATGCGTGCTCTGGGCGCGCCCAGAGCGCACATTTTGCACGTGCGGGCGCCCGAGCCACCGCGTCGCACGGCCGCCTCCCCGCGCCCGCTCTGGCCTCTCCCCACTCGCAACCAGCACGCCCGCCCCTTCCCTCGCCGCAGAGCCAGCCTGGCGCCCTACAGCGCCACCGTCAGGGCTCCCTAGCGGCACGCCGACGTCGGCAGTAGGCTCTGCCATGGACGGCGCCGCCCAAGCCACCCGCGCACGCCAGCTGCCCCCTTGAACAGCCCGAGCTCATCCACATGATCGTCGGCACGCGCTCGTCGCCGCCACGTCGCCCTGCAGCTACAGAACGACGGTCGCCGACGTCCTTATCCACGGCCGCCGCGGAACCGACCCCAACCACCTATAAAAGGGGCCCCCAAGCTCGTCCAAGCCCTCAGGCGACCTCAGGCCGCCCCCCTAGTGCTCCCCTAGCCGCGGATTGACCGGAAGAGGCCATCTCCCCCACCTCCGGCAGGTTCGGCCGCCGCCGCCCTCCGGTCCCGCTAGTCGCCAACAGAGCCTCCCCAAGCTCAGCTAGCACCACCACCCGACTCCCCTCGACCTCACGGAGCCGCCCAGCCTCTCAAACGCGACCAAGAACCACCGCAGCCCAGAAACCCCAAAACCACCCGAAACCTCCTCCGCCGCGGAGCTTGCCGCCCGCGACTCCTTCCACCCACGACGACCCAACGACCACCGGGAGGACCGCCCGGTCTGGCAGGTCCATCCCTGCCCTCGAATACCCGCGGGGAGGCACCGTTCGTCGACGGCGATCGCCGGAGTCCCGCCTCCGTTCGGGCAGAGGAAGAGGAGGGAGGAGAGACTAGTCAATTCTGAGTACGTCAGAGACCCAGCCCTGCCACCACGTGTTTAAGTGGTCGCGTAACCTCCTGAGTACGTCTCCTCTGCTTCAAAAGCGTATTTTCCCCGAAACGTTTTCTTTTTCTGGTTTTATTAGAAACAAAACTTTGACTGGCTATATCTTTTAAAATAAAACTCCAAATGAGTTGATTCTTTTTCCTACCTCTCTCAAATTTCATCTAGTCTATTTTAAGATTTATTTCAAAAATATTTAGAACAACTTTTTGTACTGCTTTTGAGATATATGTTATTTGAATATTTTTTCAAAATAGGAAATGGAGAGAGAAGAAAACTTTCAAAAAGTGCACCCCCTTGCATACTCTTGAAGGCAAGCATTCTGAACTCTGGCATAATATTTTTGGGTGTTGTTGATACGGTTACAACACCACCTTGACTTGGAGCATACATTATTTTATGTGACGATAAAATCATACGCATGAGTGCATATGGAGATGCTTTGCTGTTAGAAATGGATATGCTGGTGATAGTGATCATCCTCGTGAGCTTCTCATGCATATCGGAAGGAAGCCGGGAAAGTCGTGGTCTTGGGTAGACACGAGCTTGTCCCTAGTTCCTCGTCGAGACGAGTATGTCCGGTATGGCATGGTGAGGCTTGATGAGTGGTGAGTTTATCTGTTAATGGAGATATATTTGTTATGCTAATCATACGGGGAATACTTGAACCTCCTGAGTCGGCCGTAGATCGAGTCTTGTTCCAGTAACCCCCATACTTGTTTCGTGCTACCACTTGTCCCTGCCGCAGGTAGGGTACGGTTCAGTAGGTTGTCAACCCCTTTCTAGCACACACCGTACAGAGAGACCATGGTGGAAGATACCGGATGCATCCGGTAGGCATGCCACCTCGTCCGGGGGCATGGGTGTTTCCGGTTGGGACCGAGAGGGGGGCACCCCTTAGAGCGCTCGATATAAATTTGATCCCATGGTACGTCGAGGTTGTAGCCTCCCCACTTAGAGTTTTGCTTGACAGGTGTCGTGGGTGATTCCAGACACCGGTAAGTTAAGCTGGTGTGTGCAGGTCAGGCGTGTTTTCAATGACGTCAAGAATAGCATCATTACCTTTCTATGATTTGGGAAATCCAGTGACGAAGTCCATCTCAACATGGTCCCATTTCCATTCAGGAATAGAGATAGGTTGCAGAGTTCCAGCAGGTCTTTGATGTTCTGCTTTGATACGACGGCAAACGTCACACTCAGCAACATAACGAGCAATGTCTTGCTTCATATTAGACCACCAGAATCTCTGACGGATGTCTTGGTACATCTTTGTACTACCAGGGTGGATACATAGAGGCGTATCATGAGCTTCTTTCATAACTTCCTGTGTCATATCCCGGTTTTTCTCTGCACATGGCACCACTAGGCGGCCCTTGAAGTATAAGGTGCCATCTTCAGCAATAGTGAAGAATGAGGGCTTTCCTTCTGCGAGGTAGCGCTTAATCTTGTGGGCTTCAGAGTCATACTTCTGTAGCCTTTTGATGCTGTCCACGAGATCTGGTTTAGCAACTAGGGTATTGAGGGAACCCTGGGTAACAACGTGGAGGTTCACCTTGCCAAACTCCTTAGGAGGGGGAGCGAGTGCACCCGGAGGAACAATATGGAGGTTCAGCTTCCTGAATTCTTCAACAAGCGAGGGCTGAACTTTGTGAACCTGGAGGTGGTTGCAGTAAGACTTGCGGCTCAAGGCATCAGCCATTACATTAGCCTTGCCTGGCGTATAGGAAATACCCAAGTCAAAGTCTGCAACAAGCTCCATCCATCTCTACTGACGGAGGTTCAGGTCTGGCTGAGTAAACAGATACTTCAGACTTTGGTGGTCAGTGAAGATCTCGCAATGATTACCGAGAAGGTAATGTCGCCACTGCTTCAGCGCATGAATGACAGCAGCAAGTTCGAGGTCGTGAACTGGGTAATTCTCTTCGTGAGGGCGCAATTGCCGAGAGGCATAAGCAATCACTTTGCGGTCTTGCATTAGGACACAGCCTAATCCTTGACGGGAAGCGTCGCAGTAAATGACGAAGTCCTTCTTAGTATCAGGAGGAGCTAGAACTGGGGCAGAAGTCAACTTGTCTTTGAGTGCCTGGAAACTTTCCTGACATTTGTCTGTCCATTGGAACTTGACGCCCTTATGCAACAGGTTAGTCAGAGGCCTGGCGATCTTGGAGAAGTTCTCGACGAATCGACGGCAATAGCTGGTGAGACCGAGAAAACTTCTGACTTGCTTAACGTTCTTGGGAGGAGTCCAATCAAGGATAGCCTGGACTCGTTCAGGGTTGACGGCAATACCATCCTTAGAGATGACATGCCCAAGATAGGTTACTTCGGGTAGCCAGAATTCACATTTGGAGAACTTGGCATATAGTTGATGCTCTCGTAGCTTTTCCAGCACAAGCCGAAGATGTTCAGCATGTTCCTCTTCGTTCTTGGAAAATACCAGGATATCATCCAGATAAACCACGATGAACTTGTCGAGGTAATCCATGAATATATAGTTCATCAGACGAGAGAAGGTGGCTGGAGCATTGGTTAAACCGAAAGACATGACAGTGTACTCGTATGAACCATAGCGAGTCACGAAGGCGGTCTTTGGGATATCCTCTTCGCGAACACGGATCTGGTGGTAACCCAACCTCAAGTCGAGCTTAGAGAACACTGACGAAACCGCCAGTTGATCATACAGATCATTGATCCGAGGAAGAGGGTATTTATTCTGAATGGTAGCTTGGTATATAGGACGGTAGTCTTGAACTAATCGGTTTGTCCCATCCTTCTTCTTGACAAAGAGAGAAGGTGCTCCCCAAGGAGAGCAACTTGGGCGAATGAATCCTTTGCGAAGAGAATTGTCGATTTCCTCCTTAAGCTCAAGGAGTTCATGCGGCGTCATCTTGTAGGGTCGCTTGGCTATAGGAGTGGTGCCTGGTTTCAAGTCGATGATGAATTCGACAGCTCTAGCAGAGGGAATCCCTGGAAGTTCTTCAGGAAAGACGTCGAGGAATTCACGCACGACGGGAATGTTTTCAATGCCCTCGAGTGGTGCAGCGTTCAATGCATTCAATGCGTAGAGCCTTGCCTCGGCATTTTGCACCAGATGGGCTTGGTAAGTAACTATCTCATCTGAAGGGTGTAGCAGATGGACGGTCTTAGTGGTGCAAACGATTGAAGCAGTATGCGCTTTTAACCAATTCATTCCCAGAATGAGATCAATGCTACAGGACTTCAGTACGATGGGAGAGACAAGAAATTCCAGTCCTTCGATTTCAACGGGGACGTCGTTGCAAATCATGGAGGTTCGACATTGGCCCGCAGGGGTGTGTACTAATAGTGAAGCATTCATGTCTTCGCTTCTAATGCCATGCATGAATGCAAAATCTTCTGACATGAATGAATGTGATGCACCTGTATCAAATAAAACGGATGCTGGTACTGAATTTACGAGGAGTGTACCCATCACAGTAGCAGGCTGGTCTTGAGCTTCGTTGAGATCAACGTGGTTGGCATGAACACGACCATAAGACTTGGCCTTGTTGCTGCGGGGCTGGTTGCTTCCATGGCCAGTTGCTGGAAGGGCCAGTTGATTCTGGTTCTGGTTGCATTCTCTAGCACGGTGTCCTGGTTGACCACACCTGAAGCACAAACCATTATTGGGAGTGGGAACAGGAGCTTGGGGTGGTGGAGCTGGAAGTCTTGACTGCCTAGATGGTGGTGGGGGCAGACGAGGTGCAGCATAGGTCTGCCTTGGGGAAAACGCATTTGGACGGTACATGCTGTTCGGGATCCATATCTTACGCTTCTGTGAGGGCGGGCCTGAAGATGAGCCTGTGTCACGGTTGCGCCTGTGAGAGCTCTGGTATTCCTGCAGACCAGTTTCGACATTGATGGCCTTGTTCACCAAGGTGGCGAAATCAGCAAAGTCATGCACTAGAAGTGCGAGCTTGATGTCAGCTTGCAGGCCATCACGGAACTTCTCCTGTCTGCGTGCATCAGTTGCAATGTCCTCTTCAGCATAGCGAGACAAGTCCAGAAACTCCCGCTGATAAGCTTCAACAGTTTTGTTGCCTTGGGTGAGGTTGCGGAACTCACGCTTCTTCCGGTCCATGACTCCCTGAGGAATGAAGCGGGCACGGAAAGCAGCTTGGAAGTCTGGCCAGGTGATGATTGTTCCAGCTGGCAGAGTACGCCTGTGGCTGTCCCACCATTGAGTTGCGGGTCCCTTCAGAAAGAAGGAAGCAAAGTTGACATAGCTGGCAGGGGCTACATCGGCAGACTCCATCTCATTGGTGATGTCACGGAGCCAGTCATCAGCATCCAGAGGCTGAGTTGAGCTGCGGTACACAGTTGGATTGAGGCGCATGAAATCCTGCAGAGTTACTGGGGTTGGTTGCTGGTCCATATTGGGGCGAGGAAACTGAGCCATCATATTTTCCATGAATTGGCGGTTCAGTTCGAACTGTTGGATCATACCAGCCATGTACTCAGGTGATGGTGGGGCATTGCCACCACGACCACGACCACCTGGTCTAACCATCCTGCTAATATATAACAGGGGTAGTTCAGCATTGAGAAAATTTGCAAAGACAAGAATCGTTCATGATGAAACATGCATAATGAAAGGAGCACGATAGCTACTACATAGTAGTCGGCATAACTTACAAAAGGGGTCATGCATAGAGTTCAGTACACAGAGTTCAGTACATAGACTAAAACAACATAGGTGGCACACAGGCTCGCGGCGAATGCATCTAACACTACAAGCAAGCCTACATCAGTCCCAAGAGGTACTGTGGAGGTAATCGTAGCCCGACAGCTGGTAGTGAGGCAACAGATAGCCCTCCACGTCAGCAGACTGGGGGCCGCGGATACTCAGGTGTAGAGCCCGACGCTCAGGTGGCAGAAGAGGACCAAGTGCGGGAGAGTAGCCTCCCACCTCTGGCCAACCGACACCGTGGGGCATCATGGTCCTGGCTGGGTAGATCGCAGTACGCGGTAGCTGTCCAGATCGGACAAAGGGGTGCAGCAGCGTCAGAGCACGGTAAAGGTTCTGACGGGTGGTGTACATCTCGTGGCGAAGAGCTCGGTTAGCTCGATCCAGCCCATCAGCATGCAGAACCAGGTTCTGATGGTAGAAGGGCTCTCGGGTGACAGTGGAGTAGGCAGCAGTATAGTATCCCTCTGCACCAACATCAGATGCGATAGCAATGTGCCTGAAAGGGGAGGTGTCCAACTCCCGATACTCTCCACGAAGACGTGTCAGAGCAGCATAGGCAGCATCGTGGACAGCCATATCGATGGTCACACCAACACCATGAGCGGTGTGCAGCAGAGTAGTGGAGTCATACTCCCGCGAGTAGAGGTGGACGATGGCACGGTACTGTTCCTGGTTAAAGTCCTGGTACTCCTCGTAGACGGTGTACTCAGGGTGCCAGCGATAACCCAGATAGGTCATCATCTCAGCTAGCACAGCCGGTGATCCCGAGGCATCAATGGCCGTCGTGTGACGCACGACCTGCCTCGTGGGTTCCCTCTGAAAGCAAAGACGTTTCAAAGGAGTCAAATGACAGTGTGTGAATTGTTCAAAATACTATTCTAAGAAACAACTATGGCTTATCCAACTTTGGGGTGAATGCGGTCACGGGATCCTAGTGTTAGAGTTAGTAAATTCGTTTAACCCGAGTAGAAGAAAGTTCAGAGTCCCAGAGTAAAGGTCGAGGAGTAAAAGATCCTAGTACCACCCAATGGCGACGTGGGCCCGTAAGACACACAGCCATGTTAGTAAAAGTTTTGTAATGTCTAGACTCGACTTCGGCCAAGGAGTGTGGAAAGGGGGATTCCTACAGGCAGTCGGCTCTGATACCAACTTGTGACACCCCCGATTTGACCGTACACTAATCGTGCACGCAAATGTGTACGATCAAGATTAGGGACTCACGGGAAGATATCACAACACAACTCTAAAACATAAATAAGTCATACAAGCATCATAATACAAGCCAGGGGCCTCGAGGGCTCGAATACAAGTGCTCGATCACAGATGAGTCAGCGGAAGCAACAATATCTGAGTACAGACATAAGTTAAACAAGTTTGCCTTAAGAAGGCTAGCACAAACTGGGATACAGATCGAACGAGGCGTAGGCCTCCTGCCTGGGATCCTCCTAACTACTCCTGGTCGTCGTCAGCGGGCTGCACGTAGTAGTAGGCACCTCCAGTGTCGTAGGTGTCGTCATCGGCGGTGGCGTCTGGCTCCTGGGCTCCAGCATCTGGTTGCGACAACCAGATAGCAAGGAAAGGGGGAAAAGAGGGAGAGAAGCAACCGTGAGTACTCATCCAAAGTACTCGCAAGCAAGGAACTATACTACATATGCATGGGTATATGTGTAAAGGGGCCATATCAGTGGACTGAACTGCAGAATGCCAGAATAAGAGGGGGATAGCTAGTCCTGTCGAAGACTACGCTTCTGGCAGCCTCCATCTTGCAGCATGTAGAAGAGAGTAGATTGAAGTCCTCCAAGTAGCATCGCATAGCATAATCCTACCCGGCGATCCCCTCCTCGTCGCCCTGTTAGAGAGCGATCACCGGGTTGTATCTGGCACTTGGAAGGGTGTATTTTATTCAGTATCCGGTTCTAGTTGTCATAAGGTCAAGGTACAACTCCGGGTCGTCCTTTTACCGAGGGTCACGGCTATTCGAATAGATAAACTTCCCTGCAGGGGTGCACCACATAACCCAACACGCTCGATCCCATTTGGCCGGACACACTTTTCTGGGTCATGCCCGGCCTCGGAAGATCAACACGTTGCAGCCCCACCTAGGCTCAACAGAGAGGTCAACACGCCGGTCTAAATCCTATGCGTGCAGGGGTCTGGGCCCATCGCCCATTGCACACCTGCACGTTGCGAGGGCGGCCGGAAGCAGACCCAGCCTAGTGGCGTTCCAGTCCAATCCGGCACGCGCCGCTCCGTCGCTGACGTAAAAAAAAGAGCTTCGGCTGATACCACGACGTCGAGTGCCCATAACTATTCCCGCGTAGCTGGTTAGTGCGTATAGACCAAATGGCCAAACTCAGATCAAATACCAAGAACTCGTTAAGTGTGTTATGTCGAAGTAACCACGGACGCCGTCCAGGGCCAGGCCCACCTCTCGCCTAGGTGGTCTCAACCTGCCCTGTCGCTCCGCCACAAAGATCCACTTGCGGGTACTCCTACGAGCCGACCCGACTTTAGTCATCACATGTGTCATGTATATGTATATAAGTATATACCCGTGATCACCGCCCAGGTGATCACGACCCGATAGTATAGCACAGCAGACAAACAAGAATGTAGGGCCACTGATGGAAAACTAGCATCCTGTACTAAGCATGTAGGATTGCAGGTAAAGGTAACAATAGTAGAAACAAGGGCAGGCTATGCATCAGTATAGGATTAACGGAAAGCAGTAACATGCTACACTACTCTAATGCAAGCAGTATAGAGAAGAATAGGCGATATCTGGTGGTCAAGGGGCGGGGCTTGCCTGGTTGCTCTGGCAAGTAGGAGGGGTCGTCAACTCCGTAGTCGAACTGGGCAGCAGCAGTGTCGGTCTCGTAGTCTACCGGAGAGAAGAGGGGGGAAGAAACAGTAAATACAATGCAAACATAAGCATGACGATGCGTGACATGAGAATGAACAGTGAGAGGTGTGTCCTAACGCGACAGTAGGTGGTACCGGCGAAGGGGGGAACATCCGGGAAAGTATTCCCGATGTTTTGCGTTTTCGGACGGACGGACCGGAGGGGGAAAGTTGCGAATTCGATAGGTTAGGAATGTGTGGTGGACGAACGGGCTGCGTATCCGGATTCCTCTCGTCGTTTTGAGCAACTTTCATGTACAAAGTTTTTCCATCCGAGCTACGGTTTAAAAGATATGATTTTCAAAAGAATTTATTAATTTCTGGAATTTAATTAATTATTTAATTTAATTCAAAATTTGGATTTATGACATCAACATGATGTCATGCTGACGTCAGCAGTCAACGTTGACCGTTGACCTGGTCAACCTGACAGGAGGGTCCCACCTGTCAGGGGCTGTTAGCTAATTAACTACTGTTTAATTAAATTAACTAACTAATTAGATTAATTAAAACATGATTAATTAACTTAATTAATTTAGGTAATTAATTAATTAATTAAATTTATTTTTATTATTTTTTATTTATATTATTTTTCTTATTTTTATTTATTTATTTATATATTATTATTTTTATTATTTTTATTTTTTGTAAATCATTTTTTTAACGTTCTCTGGGCGGGGGCCCCACCTGTCTGTGGCCCAAGGCGGTTCGGGCCCAGGGGCAGTGGCTCAGGGGGGCGAGGCCCCACCTGGCAGTGGCCCAGGGGGCCAAAGCGGGGGCGTGGGTGGCCGGTGCGGGCGTGGGCGCCCGAGGCCACCAGGGGCGGCGACGCCGGC
>NC_057808.1:83121323-83126871 GCF_018294505.1 Triticum aestivum
CCTCTCTTTTTTGTTCTGTTTTCTTTTTTGTAATTTCTTTTCTTTTATTTATTTGCTTTTCTGTTTTATTTCAATTTAATTTATTTAGGCATTTTATAAAAATATGTTTTCTTTATTATAATTACCCTTGTAATATTCGGCACCCACCAAACATTTTTGTTTCATTTTTTGAAAAACTTTTATTGTCGACATTAATTTAAATTTGAATTTTGAAACGGTTCGACCTAACGGTAGATTAGCAACAGTAACTTTGGTGACGAGGCACCATTAGCTTGATTATCCGGGCGTTACACCTGGATGCCCTCCTCTCTCTCCAGTAAGGCCCATGGTGGCCCATTAGTTCCCCCGGGGGGTTCCGGTAACCCCTCCGGCACTCCAATTTAACCCGAAACCATCTGGAACACTTCCAGTGTCCGAATAACATGGTCCAATATATCAATCTTTATGTCTCGACCATTTCGAGACTCCTAGTCATGTCCGTGATCTCATCCGGGACTCCGAACAACCTTCGGTCATGAAAACACATAAATCATAATACAAATCATCATCGAACGTTAAGCGTGCAGACCCTATGGATTCGAGAACAACGTGGACATGACCGAGACACATCTACGGTCAATAACCAATAGCGGAACCTAGATGCTCATATCGGTTCCTTCATATTCTACGAAGATCTTTATCGGTCAAACCGCATAACAACATACGTTGTTCCCTTTGTCATCGGTATGTTACTTGCCCGAGATTCGATCGTCGGTATCACCATACCTAGTTCAATATCGTTACTGGCAAGTCTCTTTACTCATTCCATAATGCATCATCCCGCAACTAACTCATTAGTCACATTGCTTGCAAGGCTTATAGTGATGTGCATTACCGAGAGGCCCCAGAGATACCTCTCCGAAATATGGAGTGACAAATCCTAATCTCGATCTATGCCAACTCAACAAATACCATCGGAGACACCTATAGAGCATCTTTATAATCACCCAGTTATGTTGTGATGTTTGATAGCACACTAAGTGTTCCTCTAGAATTCGGGAGTTGCATAATCTCATAGTCATAGGAACATGTATAAGTCATGAAGAAAGCAATAGCAATAAACTAAACGATCATAATGCTAATCTAACGGATGGGTCTTGTCCATCACATCATTCTCTAATGACGTGATCCCGTTCATCAAATGACAACACATGTCTATGGCTAGGAAACTTAACCATCTTTGATTAACGAGCTAGTCAAGTAGAGGCATACTAGGGACACTCTGTTTGTCTATGTATTCACACATGTACTAAGTTTCCGGTTAATACAATTCTACCATGAATAAAAAACATTTATCATGATATAAGGAAATATAAATAACAACTTTATTATTGCCTCTAGGGCATATTTGCTTCAAGGTTTATAATCCTCTTCATTGGGGGGAGGTGGTCTAACACGTGGCGGCACTTCATAAACAACATCCCAACCATTCAGAGTTGGATCAGTTTGGCAGGCCGACGGTAGATAGAAAACTTGTGTCGCTTGTTGAGCCGTAATATAGACATGAGTAACATCTAAATGGGTGCTTTGTTTGATTTCGACTAG
Organism: Triticum aestivum; assembly: GCF_018294505.1. Lineage (NCBI taxonomy): Eukaryota > Viridiplantae > Streptophyta > Magnoliopsida > Poales > Poaceae > Triticum > Triticum aestivum. Next base: position 83,122,908 of record NC_057808.1, read on the forward strand.
CCCTATATGTTCATGAGTCCTTCTAGTCTCCTTCGGGTGGAACCAGTAACATTTGAAGACTACGACGTTCGGTGCATTTTGACCATAGAATAGAAGCTCATAAATTGCTTCAACTCTCCCATAATACTTGATACCTCCATCGCCAATAGCAGAGACACAACAATTTGTAGACTTTCGGTCGGCCATAGATAGCTCTTTGCCGTAGGTACGAAAGCGATACCCGTTGATGTCGTATTTGTCAAATGAACGGACCTTAAAGTCAAAACCATTAGCGACTTTTCTCAATTAGGCGTCCATAGACTCTGAATTAGCCTACAAGTTTAATACGAATGGATTGTTGCGTTAGCCACAAATTAGACTAAGAAATGAGAATGATCTAATGGAAATTACCGTTTGTTTGAACCAAGAGATGAAACCGGGAAAACCGCCTCCTGGCTTTGTCAGAAGCTCATACTCTTCGATGGATTCCTTTTGGATCACCGCTCCATCCGAGAATTTGGCGACATATCGACCGTATCAAAAAATATCCGGGAATAAGAGCAGTTCAAAGGAATTAGAAGTTGCGAAACAATGTACTGCAAGAACTTACTCGATGTACGGCCGCACTTCTATTAGGTTGGTGAAGATATACAACGAAATGGTCCACCATTCTTTGACATCCAGCCATATTGGTTTCGATGCACCGACTGGTGCGAGATTACCTTTGAATAGGCTAAGGTTGGATCCACCTTTTTTATGGTCGCCAACATTGTACCAAGGCTTCGGATTATGCAAATGACGATTTTTGGCTTCGTAGTGTGCTGTCATGAAGTTTGCCGCCTCCTCAGTAATGAATGCCTCGGCCATCGATGCTTCAATTCGACGTTTATTTTTACATTTTGCTTGGAGCGTCTTCTGCATCCTCTCAGTTGCATAGCACCAACGATTTTGCACACCCCCCAATCTTGCCTCGGTCGGGAGATGCAAAATCAAGTGTTGCATTGGATTAAAGAAGCCTGGCGGAAAGATCTTCTCTAACTTGCAGATCAACTCCGGCGCCAACTCTTCCATTTCTTTTAGCACGACAGGCGATAGTTCTTTCGCACAAAGAACACAGAAGAAATAGCTTAGCTATGCCAATACTAGCCATTCATCCTCAGGGATGAAGCCATGCAACATCACCGGCATTACCCACTCAATCCATATGCGCCAATCATGAATCTTGAGACCAAATATTTTCAATTTCTCAAGACTCGCTCCCCTCTTTAGGTTCACTGCATAACCATCGGGGAACATCAACTGCATTTTCACCCACAAGATAATTTCCCTCATAGATGGCCTTCCAGGATTGAACCATGCCATTGGCTTCGTCCAGTTCTGCTTTCCTTTCGGTTCTTGCATGTTTTGCAACGGTCTAGCACCTCCTGATCGACTCTAGCCTTAGTATTATCCTTTGACTTCCCCTCTATGGCGAACAATGTACCAAAAAGTGCCTCGGCGATATTCTTTTCAGTGTGCATCACGTCGATGTTGTGTGAGTCCGGACGTGTTTCGAATTATACCCCTTGAAATACCCTGGACGCTCTGGATCTGGCTCGAGAGCGTTTAACTGATCCAGGGTCTCTTGGCCTGTCAACGGAGGTGGTGCAGAGTTTTTGACAACTCTACCTTTCATGAAGTTCTTCTTGTCTTTCCGGAACTTATGGCAAGGATCCAGGAACTGTCTATGCAAGTCGAAGCAAGAAAACTTGCGACCCGCATGCAGCCAACGAAACTCAAGAGCTGCCTTGCATGTGGCGCACGAGAACCTTCCATGCACACACCAGCCAACAAATAGTGCATACGCTGGCAAGTCATGCATCGAGTACATGTACCAGACACGCATTATGAAGTTCTGTTTGTTAAAGGTGTCGTATGTTTTGAACCCATTATCCCAAGCTTCTTGCAATTCGTCCTTAAGCGGCTGCAGTACACATTCATATTCTTCCCCGGATAGTTCGGCCCTGGAATTATCAACGTTAGAAAAATGTTCTTTCTTTGCATAATCTGTCTGGGGGGGGGGGAGATTGAGTGGAAAGGCAAATACAGGCCAACAACTCTATTGGTTTGCCGTCAGACCAAACACACTAAACCCATCCGTGCTGATGCCGACTCGAGGATGCCTTGGATCTGTCGCTTTTTTCACATATAATGCATCGAAGCGCTTCCATGCTTCACCATCCGATGTGTGTACCATCATCAGATTCCCATCTGCATCTAGTTCGGTTCTTTTGCCCTCTTTGTGCCATGTCATCTGTCTGGCCGTCTCTTCGACCATGAAAAGACGTTGAAGTCTTGGTACGATTGGCATGTACCGAAGAACATTAACCAGATTTTGGTCTGCGTCTACTCACCCATACCGTTGTCTACCACAATATACCTGGAAGACTTGCAAATGGGACAATAGTTCAAGTTCGCACACTCAAGCCTAAATAAGGCACATCCTTTTTCACAGGCATGTATCTTCTCATAGGGCATCTTAAGAGCACGAAGGATTTTGTCTGTCTGGTACATGTTTGCAGGCAGTACATGGCCTTTGGGTAGAAAGCGTCCAAATATTGTCATCATCGCGTTGTAGCTTTCTCTGCCCAAGTTGAATTGAGCCTTCAGAGCCATTATTTGTGAGATGGCATCCAGCTGACAAAGCTTAGTGTGCTCGTGAAGAGGACGTTTTGAAGACTCCAACATTTCATTGAAGGCCTTTGCAGATTCCTCCATATCTTCGTCCGAATCCCGAGCATCATCAAAGTTTTGCACCATGTCTTCCATCCCGGTACCATGCTCGCCAGTGCGACAACGAACCACCTCAGCTCTGGCATGTTGGGTAGACTCACCATGAACTGTCCACACCGTATAACCGGGCATAAAACCACTCTTCTGCAGGTGTTTTGCCCATTTCATCCTGTGTCCTCTTTTCCCAATTCTTGCACCGGACACAGGGGCACCAGTTTTTCCTCTGGCCATTTGCAAATGCGGCTTTCACAAACCCCTTGGTATTTGTTAACCATCATTGGTAATCTCTTTCTGACTAGTGCGACCGGTGTACATCCACGCACGATCACTCATCTTGCTTAGCTACTGGACGGACAAGAAATATATATATAATTCAACATTTATATTCATCAGTTAATCTAGTTTGTCAATTTTATTACGCCCATACAACCTACACTCTAATAGGTAAAGATAGGTCCCAATCCCTCCCTAGTATGTGTAGATTGAGTACGTTCTCCATGCTCTACCCCATTCCGAGACAAAATTTCGGCAATACCTCCTCGCTATTCTCCTGATACATGTCTCGGCAAAACGCCGAGAGAATGTGCATCCGAAGAACAACAGGGAGGCGCTGACGAAATTTTGTCTCGGAATGGGGTAGAGCAGGGAGAACGTACACAATCTACACATACTCGGGCTATCCGTGGAAATCGCTGGACAATCCGAATGAGTTACGGTGATAAATATGCAACTGGATGCATATTTATCGATGCAACCCTTTCGGACGGGAGACGCATTCTGGTTAAATGACTTAGCATGAAAATGAAATCTACTGACATGATTAAAAGAGCATAAGAGGTGCAGGTGGATTTGTAGCTCACCCTCGGCTGTAGAGGAAGTAGTCGAACAACGGCGGGATCACGGACAAAAAACTTTGACCAATGATGACTCCAAGGAGATGAAACACCACAAAGCCTGCAAATTTTTACCGATCGATTCAAGAAAATTTAGGGCATCACATCACATACAGCATCGACACTTTTTTCTACTTCTTTTTTTCATCATCTTCTTCTACTTCTTTCTTCTCCTAACTAACACACTAGTAACTTACCTAACTAACCCTAGTAACTAATAACCTAACAAACAGTAAAAAAAAGAAAAAAACAGAGGGGTGAGGTTCACCGGAGTGGGGAGGCGGGCGGCAAGGCGGCGCGGCCGAACTTATGGCGGGGTG
>NC_057808.1:83127339-83140132 GCF_018294505.1 Triticum aestivum
GGGTGGGGGGTGGCGGTTGGGGTGGGGGCGAGGTGGATTGAGAGGGCGAGAGTGGGAGGTGGGGTGGGGGCCGTCGTTAGGTAGCGTTTGGTTTGCCGTAGTCAGCGGACGGCAAAAAATCTTTGCCGTCCGCTGACCGACGACAAAGAGGCGGGGCTGGTGGGTCGTTAGGGTTCGGCCTCTACTGGACCCCACCCACCTCTTTGCCGTCTGCTAGCTGATGGCAAAGAATCTTTGCCGTCCGCCAACGAACGGCAAATAATTGGCTGCCGGCAAAGAAGGTCTTTGTCGTCGGTTTTTTAGAAGCAGACGACAAATGCCTTCTTTGCCGTTCGCTAGCAGACGACAAAGATCTGACTGATGGCTAATTCTCTATTTCCAGTAGTGATAGGCATCATGTCCAAGATTAGTAGACCGACTTCTGCGTGCATCTACTACTATTACTCCACACATCGACTGCTATCCAACATGCATCTAGTGTATTAAGTTCACGAGAAAACAGAGTAATGCATTAAGCAAGATGACATGATGTAGACAAGATAAACTCACTTATGAATAAACCCCATCTTTCTACCCTTAATAGCAATGATACATACGTGTCATGCCCCCTTCTGGCACTGGGATTGAGCACCGCAAGATCGAACCCATTACAAAGCACCTCTTTCCATGGCAAGATAAATCAATCTAGTTGGCCAAACCAAACCAATAAATCGGAGAAAAAAATACGAGGCTATATTAATCAGGCATAAAAGAGTTCAGAGAAAACTCAAATAATATTCATGGATAGATATGATCGTAAACTCACAATTCATCGGATCCCAACAAACACACCGCAAAAGTCATTACATCAAATAGATCTCCAAGAACAACAAGGAGAACATTGTATTGAGAATCAAAAAGAGAGAAGAAGCCATCTAGCTACTAACTATGGATCCGTAGGTCTGTGGTAAACTACTCACGCATCATCGGAGGGGCATCAAGGATGATGATGAACCGCTCTGTGATCGTTCCCCCCTCCAGCGGAGTACCGGAGAAGGCCTCTAGATGGGATATCACGAGAACAGAGGCTTGTGTTGGCAGAAAAATTATTTTGTGGACTCCCCGAGGGTTTTCTGATTTTAGGGTATGTATAGAGGCAGAGTTAGGTCAAACGAAGGTCTGTGGGCCCCACTACCAACCAGGGCGCACCAGGGGCCTGTGGCGCGCCCTGGTGCCTAGTGGGCCACTCCTCCATCTTCTCGTGTACTCCAAAAGCTTCCTGGGGCTCTTATTGCTAGAAAAAATCTCCAAAAAGTTTCGTGGCATTTGGACTTCGTTTGGTATTGATATTCTGGAAAGTCAAAAACAAGCAAAAAAACAACAACTGACACTCGGCACTAAGTTAATAGGTTAGTCCCAAAAAATGATATAAAGTTTCTTGTGTATATAAAACATCCAAGATTGATACTATAATAGCATAGAACAATCAAAAATTATAGATACGTTGAAGACGTATCAAAGGCCTACAAGGCTAGCTTTATTAAAACTTAAAAAATGCATACATCGTCTGCCAAAGAATTGGCAATAAAACCTGGAGGTGCATCCACCCAAATAGATGGAGTGTTTGCACGCCCCCACTCTGCTAGCACATGAGCTACTACATTCGACTCTCTATTACAATGCTCGATACCAACCTTCCCTATATCTCTAAGTAACTCTCTGCAATCATCCAAAACTGGAGCCGCTACCATCGATGTCCTTCGTTAAGTCGTAAGGCATTCACCACAATAATATTTTCCATCCGTATGAAGACATTGTTACATCCCATGCGCTGGATAAGCTTTAGACCTTCAAGAAGTGACACAGCTTCTGCAGAAACCACATCTGAAACGTGCTCAAGATGTGAGGTGGATGCCGCCATAAAATTACCCCGATGATCTCTGATTATAGCTCTACATGACCCCGAATTATCTTCCTCTCTGAACGAAGTGTCAACATTCAGTACCTGTTGTGCCTCCAGAACTACCAGCCATGTGTTTTGCCTTGGGCCAATACTTGGTTTTGCCTCCGCTCGAGTAAAGTTCAGAGGGAGAGCATGAATTGCTGGCCCCACCCGCGCCGGTGGTTTCACCACCTCGCCTCTAACGTTCAGCCTACGCTCCCACCAAATATACCAGCTCGCAGTCGCTATTAATTATGGGAGTTTCATCTGGTCCATGTAAGGTTTCTGCATCGAATGATCACAAAGCAAGAACTCCAGGACCGCCGTTCCCGACCGGTCCACTAGTAATGCATCCATTATAGTTTGCCCGATCCCCAGGGCTGTCCAGACCGCCCTAGCTCGCTCGCAACTAAACAGAGCATGTTTGATATATTTAGCTCCCGCACTGCAGATCGGGCATTGAGAGACGCTTCCGATGTGGCAATTAGCAAGAACACAAAAGCATGTTATAGCATTGTGTAGACATCTCCACACAAATATCTTAATTTTCCCCGGTAGCTTCAAACTCCAGATTTTCTTCCATATTGGATGTGGCGCTGAACCATCATGCACATTTTCTGTACTTTCATTGTTTGCATAAGAGTCTTCCCACTATTTATAATAGGCTGATCTTACCGAGAAAATCCCATTACGTGTTAGGTGCCATGCAACATAATCCTCTGTCATTTGATGATGTAATGGGATTTGTAAAATTCTCTCAACATCTATATGCCATCCCACTCTCCTGTTATTGGGTCTATAAGATCAATTACTTTTGTAAGCAGTTGGTTACCTCGTACAGTCACCACTTTCCTTGAGAAGCTATTGGGGATCCAACAATCAGACCATGTGTTTATATTTGCACCGTACCCTACTCTCCATATGCAATCTTTCTTGAATGTTTGTATACTTGCCCGTATACTTCTCCATACATACGAGGAGCCCTTGTTCAACTCACAATTAAGAATATCACCAGTGGGATAATATCTAGATCTCAACACTCTTGCGCATAATGACTCGCTGTTCTTGGTCAATCCCCAACACTGTTTGGCCAACATGGCCAAGTTGGAACTATGCACGTCTCGAAAATCCATGCCCCCTTATCCTTTGGCACACACATCTTCCACCATGCAAACCAGTGTATCCTTCTATGCTCTTGCTCGTCACCCCACCAATACCGCGACATTGCATCAGTGATCCCCTTATAGATTTTTTTGGGAATTTAAATACACTCATCGCATATGTAGGGATGGCTTCGGCCACTGCTTTTGTTAAGGATTCCTTACCACCATAGGAGAGGGTTCTCTCTTTCCATCCATTCACCATCTTCTGAATTCTTTCAATAAGGTGTTTAAAGCAATTTACCCATTCCACACCAATCATAGATGGAAGGCCCAAATATTTGTCAGAAAGGGACTCCGTCATAATATTCAAGATCTGACACACTTCAGCTTTCACCTCCACCTCGGTATTTGGACTAAAAAGACGGAATGTTTGGCTTCACTCACCATTTGCCCTGATGCCGGACAATAGTCATCCAGAATCATCCTTAAGTTTGGCATTCATAGGATCTGCTTGAAGGAAATATGCCCTAGAGGCAATAATAAAGTTGTTATTTTATATTTCCTTATTCATGATAAATGTTTGTTATCCATGCTAGAATTGTATTAACCGGAAACTTGATACATGTGTGGGTACATAGACAAGACACCGTGTCCCTAGTAAGCCTCTACTAGACTAGCTCGTTAATCAAAGATGGTTAAGTTTCCCAACCATAGACATGTGTTGTCATTTGATGAATGTGATCACATCATTAGGAGAATGATGTGATGGACATGACCCATCCGTTAGCTTAGCATATTGATCGTTCAGTTTCATTGCTATAGCTTTCTTCATGTCATATACATATTCCTCTGACTATGAGATTATGCAACTCCCAGATACCGAAGGAATACCTTGTGTGCTATCAAACGTCACAACATAACTGGGTGATTATAAAGATGCTCTACAGGTATCTCCGAAGGTGTTTCTTGGGTTGGCATAGATCGAGATTAGGATTTGTCACTCCGAGTATCGGAGAGGTATCTTTGGGCCCTCTCGGTAATGCACATCATAAGAAGCCTTGCAAGAAATGTGACTAATGAGTTAGTTCTGGGATGATGTATTATGGAACGAGTAAAGAGACTTTCCAGTAACGAGATTGAACTAGGTATGAAGACACCGACAATCGAATCTCGGGCAAGTAACATACCGATGACAAAGGGAGTAACGTATGTTGTCATTACGGTACGGCCGATAAAGATCTTCGTAGAATATGTAGGAACCAATACAAACATCCAGGTTCCGCTATTGGTTATTGACCGGAGAGGTGTCTCGGTCATGTCTACATAGTTCCCAAACCCGTAGGGTCCGCACGCTTTACGTTCGATGACGATTTTATATTATATGAGTTATGTGATTTGGTGACCGAATGTTGTTCGGAGTCCCAGATGAGATCACGGACATGACGAGGAGTCTCTAAATGGTCGAGAGGTAAATATTGATATATAGGACAATGGTATTCAGACACCGGAAGTGTTCCGGAGGGTACCGGGTACATATAGGGTCACCCGGAGGGGTTCCGGGCACCCCCGGCAAAGATATTTGCCTTATTGGGCCAAGAGAGGGACAGATCAGACCACAAGGGGCTGGTGCGCCCCTATATAGGCCTAAATAGGAGGATAAGGAAAGGAGGGAAGGGAGAAGGAAAGAGGAGGATTCGGCCTCCCCCTTTCCTTCCCTCCCCCTCTCTTTCCTTCCTCCTCCGATACTTATGGAAGGGGGGAGGCCGACTTGGAGGAGGCATCCAAGTAGGAACCCTCCTACTTGGGGCGCCCCTGGCTGCCCCCTCCCTCTCCCACCTATATATATGTGGGGGGGGCACTACTAGAACACATAACAACAATCGTTAGCTGTGTGTGGAGCCCCCCTCCACAGTTTACACCCCCGGTCATAGTTTTGAGGTGCTTAGGCGAAGCCCTGCGAGAATCTCTTCACCATCACTGTCATCACGCCGTCATGCTGACGGAACTCATCTACTTCCTCGACATCTTGCTGGATCAAGAAGGCGAGGGACGTCATCGTGCTGAACGTGTGCAGAACTCGGAGGTGCCGTACGTTCGGTACTTGATCGGTCGGAACGAGAAGAAGTTCAACTACATCAACCGCGTTATCAAACGCTTCCGCTTTCGGTCTACGAGGGTACACAGATACACTCTCCCCCTCTCATTGCTATGCATCTCTGATACGTCTCCGACGTATCTATAATTTTTGATTGTTCCATGCTGTTATATTATCATTCTTGGATGTTTTACAATCATTTTATAGTCATTTATATCATTTTTTGGTACTAAGCTATTGACATAGTGCCCAGTGCCAGTTGCTGTTTTTTGCATGTTATTTACATCGCAGGAAATCAATACCAAACGGAGTCCAAATGCAACGAGACTTTTTGCGGATTTTTAGACCAGAAGACATCCAGTGGGCCGAAGAAGCACCTGGGGGGTGCTCCGAGGGGAGCACAACCCACCGGGCGCGCTTGGAGGCCCAGGTGCGCCCTGTTGGGTTGTGCCCACCTCAGTTGGCTCCCGCACCGCCTCTTTACTTTATAAACACCCAAATATTCAAGAAACCCTAGGGGAGTCGATAAAAATGTTGATGCTGATCACGACGCATTCATCGAGAGGCTCTATGAAGATGCCATCGAGGAGCGACGCCATCAAGCAACAAGAAGGATGAAGTGAAAGGCTATTGGAACCACGGATACGAGACAAGCTCGAAATCAAGCTTGTTGTTCGAGGTGAAATGATAAGATGAAGAAGATCGACGTAAGCTTAGCTCGTCGTCGGAAGTTGCTCCGGAAAGAAGGACCGGGTAGCACAGTTAAAATTTGCTTGATAATGATATAGCCGATCAGGATAGGAATGATGTGATGGAGTATCATTCCAATGAGAATTCACAAGAGGTAGTGCAATGACACAATATCCTCGAGATAACAGGGGGCAATACTCGAGGTAGATCAAAATAGAGGTTGGACAGATGAAATGATCTGCAGAAGACAAGTATTATAACTTGTCTTGGAAATGTAATCAAGGAGAAAATATGGTCGGAACCACGATTGCAAAGAAACAATTTAAAGATGCAAGATGAGCTTATACCAAGGGAACATTTGGTTATAAGAGAAACTTCCATGATAAGATCTACATCGTGTCTCTGGGCATGAACACAAAGTTCAAGGTCGACTCCCACTTCTTCAATGCATAACCTCTCATTTACTTCTCGCTTTTGACGAAGTTGTAGTGTATAAATTTTTATCCGGCGTAACACCAGTAGAGTATGACCCATAGAAATTTCCGGGTTCACACAAATTAGGGAAATCATTAGTTCAACCCGTCGGGGCATCTTAGGAACATTTGCAAAAACTTTAGAGGTAATTAACTCAAGCTCGGAAGCAGAGCATGGTTGACAAAAGCAGATGATAGAATTTACCAAGGCATTATGTGTGAGGGCAAAACTCACAAGTTTAATGAATATGAAGGACATTGTCTGATAATAATCCAACCAAGGATATGGCAGTCCATACAAGATCTGATGTGAGTATCGATACTCACCCAGAAGAAGAAAGAATGCGAAGGCATCAGGTTATAGAATAACTGGATAACTCCAAAGCTTGAATACAAAGGAATTACGATTTTCAAATCAGAAGATCTAAAGCAGAGGCTCTGATCAAAAGATAATTGAGTTGAATCGATACAGATCGACAATCAATCAAGGTTTGATTTGACAAGAACAAGCTCATGTTTGGAGTGACGTCTGAGCCGGAAGGATGAATGTTAGGATCTGATTAAGGATTACGAGCATTCGCGACATATTGGATCAAGGGACTCGAAACGATAGTGACAGAGGATGTCAACGAAGATTACTAGAAATATGGAATTAACCATAATGCAAGCAAACAAGAATTTCAATAACAATAGGCTGCTGAGGATTTTCGGAAGATCGAATGGTATTTCAAAAACTTTTGTGAAATACCTAAACAAGTGGGGATGAATGAATCCCCAGTAATTGTGAGGAATTATTCGTACACATATTCATGCGGAAAAGGAGCTGCAACGCAGCAGGCACAATGGATTCTCGAAATACCTGGAAGTATTATAAGGCATCTTGTAATAACGGCAAGGATGTCATTCACGAGGATTATCGGTGGTCAGGAACTGCAAGGCAGTTGGCACAATGTCTCGAGAAACATTGAGGAGTATCTGCAGAATCTTCTGGCGAAGCAAGCGATCATCGATAATGTCGGGGCTCTCCGGGAGGAAGTGGGTACGGGAGCCTAATGTCAGAGTTAGTAAAATGTTTAACCCGAATAGACGAGAGATCAGAATCCCAGAGTAAGGAAGAGGAATAAAAGATCCTAATACCACGCAATTGGCGACGTGGGCCCGTAAGCCACACAACCATGTTAGTAAAACAGTTTTCATTGACTAGACTCGACTTCGGCCAAGGAGTTGGAAAGGGAGATACCTACAGGCAGTCATCTCTGATACCAACTTGTGACGCCCTCGATTCAATCGTACACTAATCATACACGCAAATGTGTACGATCAAGATCAAGGACTCACGGGAAGATATCACAACACAACTCTAGACACAAATTAAAATAATACAAGCCTTATATTACAAGACAGGGGCCTCGAGGGCTCGAATACATCAGCTCGAAAACACAAGAGTCAGCGGAAGCAACAATATCTGAGTACAAACATAAGTTAGACAAGTTTGCCTTAAGAAGGCTAGCACAAAAGCAACATCGATCGAAAAGGCAAGGCCTCCTGCCTGGGAGCCTCCTAACTACTCCTGGTCATCGGCGGCCTCCACTTAGTAGTAAGCACCCTCCTGGTAGTAGTAGTCGTCATCAAAGGTGGCGTCTTGCTCCTGGGCTCCACCATCTGGTTGCAGCATCCGGGAAAAAATGGAAAGAGGTGGAAAAGGGGGAGCAAAGCAACCGTGAGTACTCATCGAAAGTATCCGCAAGCAAGGATCTACACTACGTATGCAACATTATCAAAGGGAGGCTGTATATGTGGACTAGACTGCAGAAATGCCAGAATAGAGGGGAGAGTCTAGTCCTATCGAAGACTAGCATCTTTAGCATCTTCAAGCATCTCCAATGGTCTTGCAGCATTAGAAGTGTATAGAATAGCATAATATAAAGTAGCAGTGGTGTATCAACATCGCCCAGAGATTCTTCCTCGACCCCCCTGCGAGAAAGCAATCCCAGAGCCATACTATCCAGTTATCACCTCAAGTATCCAGTTCTAGTTGTATCGATCGGGATACAACTCCAAGTGTCCGTTACCATAGGACAGGGTATCGATAGATGTTTTCTTCCTTGCAGGGGTGCACCAACTTACCCACCACGCTCGATTAACTCCGTCCGGACACACTTTCCTGGGTCATGCCCGGCCTCGGCCAAACAATACGCCGCAACCCGACCTAGGCTTAATAGAGAGGTCAGCATGCCGGACTAAACCTATGCCCCTAGGGGTCATGGGCCATCGCCCCAGGAACTCCTACACGTTGCGTGGGCGGCCGGTGAGCAGACTAGCTACCTCCTTAAAAAGGCAGGAGCTTACCAGTCCAACCCGGCGTGCGCCGCTCAGTCGCTGACGTCTATTAAGCTTCGGCTGGTGCATACGACGCAGAACGCCCATACTATGCCCACGTGATGCTTAGTGCTATCAGGCCAGAGGCCCCTCCGATCAAATATCCAAATCATAGTGGATTAGGAACACGCGGTAACAAGCAGAGACTCACGAAAGATGTGACCCCGTCGCCCCGTCTCGAGGACTTGCGGCAAGGGCTAAGAATGCCCGGCCACGCCTCGTAATTATCTCGCGGGCACCCTCCTGTTCAACCCGACTTCTCATCACTCACAAATATTCTCGCGCGGGTACCTCTCAGGGCCGACCCGTCTTTAGTAACATGGTTCAGTGTAAAGTCATAGTAACCATAGTAACCTTGTGTCTAACACCAAGGGGAAAACCTGAGGAATCACCCTTGACGGATTCCACTCGATGTAATCATCAAGGTGAATGTAAGAGGATCCACCCTCGAGGTTCACACTTGAGGGGTTGCATGACAGAGTTGTATCAGAAGTGGTTAAGGCGGAATCACCCTCGATGACCACGACCGAATAGCTACACTACAGGGTTAACATCAGAAGTGCTGATGAGGTCTCACCCTCGGCACTCGATAGTAACCCAGTAGTGTCGAGCAACTACGGGGAAAGTGATGTGCGGTGCCGGGGCCTGGTCTTCGATCCCGTTGATCGGGTCTTCGATGATGAAGCAGGGGAAACAAGGACAAGGTGGGGGTCACTGATGGATCACTAACCAACCTATACTAAGCAGTTTAGGATAAGCAGGTAGGTAACAATAAGCAGGTTACAAAAGCAGGCAATGCATCAGAATAGGAGCAATCAATTACATTAGAAAAATCTAATGCAAGCATGAGGGAATGGAATGGGCGATATCAGGATGATCAAAGGGGGGGATTGCCTGGAAGCTCTGCTGAAAAGGAAGAAGGGTCGTTGTCGACATAGTCGATCACCAGGGCATCATCGGTCTCGGGGTCTACCAGAGAGAAGAGGGGGAAGAAACAGTAAATATAAAGCACACAGATACATTACTAAGCATTACATGATGAAAAGCAGAACTAGGGTCGACCAAACGTAGTGCTGCACGAAATAGGTGCATGGGGAAAACAACCGGGAATGTTTTCTCGGTTCCGGACCTGTGTTAGACAGATGACCGGAGGGGGAATGTTCCATGTTCAGCATGCTAGGGGCATGTGACAGATGAACAGACCGCGTATCCGGATTCGTTGGATTTTTCAGAGCAACTTTCATGTAGAAAACATTTTCATCCGAGTTACGGTTTATTCTCTATGAATTTCCGAAGTTTTAGCAATTTTCAGAAATTTTCTAGAATTAGTAATAATTCGAGTTGACCAAGTCAACTTGACTCGTCAAATGGGGAGGGTGTGGCCCACATGCCATAGGCAGCAAACAAACTATTCTTGTTAATTAGATTAACTCTTTTTTTGAGTCTTGTTAATTAGATTAACTCTTTTTTTGAGTCTTGTTAATTAGATTAACTAGCCTCGGGTCCACTTGCCATTTGCTAATGGGCTAAATTAGTACTAAACTAATTCTACCTAGCCTAATTAAACAAGGGCCGGCCATTACTGGACACAACCCAGCCGTCCACACACACGGCCATGTACAGGGCCTTGGCGCCCATGGCCAAGAGCGGTAGCAGCAAAAGGCAGCAGCAGTTATTAGCAAGCAGAGCAAAGCAGTAGTGGCAAGCAGCAGGAGCAGTAGGCCGCAGCATGATGACCCACAAATATAGGGGATCTATCGTAGTCATTTCGATAAGTAAGAGTGTCGAACCCAACGAGGAGTAGAAGGAAATGATAAGCGGTTTTCAGCAAGGTATTCTCTGCAAGCACTGAAATAATAGGTAACAGATTGTTTTGTGATAAGATAATTTGTAACGAGCAACAAGTAAGAAAAGTAAATAAAGTGCAGCAAGGTGGCCCAATCCTTTTTGTAGCAAAGGACAAGCCTGGACAAACTCTTATATAGAGAAAAGCGCTCCCGAGGACACATGGGAATTATCGTGAAGCTAGTTTTCATCACGCTCATATGATTCGCGTTCGGTACTTTGATAATTTGATATGTGGGTGGACCGGTGCTTGGGTGCTGTTCTTACTTGAACAAGCATCCCCGTTATGATTAACCCCTATTGCAAGCATCCGCAACTACAAAAGAAGTATTAAGGTAAACCTAACCATAGCATGAAACAAGTGGATCCAAATCAGCCCCTTACGAAGCAACGCATAAACTAGGGTTTAAGCTTCTGTCACTCTAGCAACCCATCATCTACTTATTACTTCCCAATGCCTTCCTCTAGGCCCAAATAATGGTGAAGTGTCATGTAGTCGACGTTCACATAACACCACTAGAGGAGATACAACATACATCTCATCAAAATATCGAACGAATACCAAATTCACATGACTACTAATAGCAAGACTTCTCCCATGTCCTCAGGAACAAACGTAACTACTCACAAAGCATATTCATGTTCATAATCAGAGGAGTATTAATATGCATAAAGGATCTGAACATATGATCTTCCACCAAATAAACCAACTAGCATCAACTACAAGGAGTAATCAACACTACTAGCAACCTACAGGTACCAATCCCAGACTTAGAGACAAGAATTGGATACAAGAGATGAACTAGGGTTTGAGAGGAGATGGTGCTGGTGAATATGTTGATGGAGATTGGCCCTCTCCCGATGAGAGGAGCGTTGGTGATGACGACGACGATGATTTCCCCCTCCTAGAGGGAAGTGTCCCCAGCAGAACAGCTCTGCCGGAGCCCTAGATTGGTTCCGCCAAGGTTCCGCCTCGTGGCGGCGGAGTCTCGTCCCGAAAGCTTGCTTATGATTTTTCTTCGGACGAAAGACTTCATATAGAAGAAGACGGGCACCGGAGGGCCAACAGGGGGCCCACGAGGCAGGGGCGCGCCCAGGGGGGTAAGGTGCGCCCCCACCCTCGTCGCCAGGGTGTGGGCCCCCTCTGGTATTTCTTCCACTCAGTATTTTTTATTATTTCCAAGAATAACTTTGTGGAGTTTCAGGACTTTTGGAGTTGTGCAGAATAGGTCTCTAATATTTGCTCCTTTTCCAGCCCAATATTCCAGCTGCCGGCATTCTCCCTCCTTGTGTAAACCTTGTAAAATAAGAGAGAATAGACATAAGTATTATGACATAATGTGTAATAATATCCCATAATGCAATAAATATCGATATAAAAGCATGATGCAAAATGGACGTATCAACTCCCCCAAGCTTAGACCTCGCTTGTCCTCAAGCGGAAGCCGATAACGATAGAGGTGTCGATAAAATAAAATAAAATACGGACATGAGGGCATCATGATTATTCTCATAACAGCAACATATATGGATAATGTCATATGATTTCTCATGCTTAAGTAATAATCTATTCACAATGCAAAGTATGAATCGGAAACTTTATTGAGAACTAACAAACTATAATCTCAGTTATTGAAGCAATTGCAATTTATCATAACATCAGAAAGAGTCTATGTCAGAGCTTTTTAGCAAGTCCACATACTCAACTATCATTTAGTCTTTCACAATTGCTAACACTCACACAATACTTGTGGTTACGGAGTTTTAATCGGACACAGAGAAAGATAGGGGCTTATAGTTTTGCCTCCCAACCTTTTACCTCAAGGGTAATGTCAACAATAATAATTCATGCTAACTTACATCCAATTAGATATATGTATCACTACTGGAATCAGCTAATTGCCATCTGCCAGCTCTTTGCCGTCTGCTAGCTGACGGCAAAGAAGCTCTTTGCCATCAGCTACCCAAAAGCAGACGGCAAAGAACAGGCAGACGGCAACGAAGCTCTTTGCCATCTGCCAGCTCTTTGCCGTCTGCTAGCAGACGGCAAAGAATCTTTGCCGTCCGCTGGCAGACGGCAAAGAGTGTGGTGGCCCCCACCCCCCGCTCGTTTGAAAAAAATCTTAACGGCCCACCTCTTTGCCGTCCGCTAGCAGACGGCAAAGAGGCAAAAAGGCGGACGGCAAAGGCTGGCGGACGGCAAAGAGGGCACTTGACTAACGGCAGGTACCCCCGCCGCCCGTTACTCACTTCCTCCTCGCCCTTCTCCTCCCACCCCGCCGCCGCC
>NC_057808.1:83141799-83153703 GCF_018294505.1 Triticum aestivum
GAGACCGACACGACACCCCGACCCCCGACACCTCCCGAAAAGGTGTTCTTTGGCCTTCTAGAAGCCGACGGGGTCATATATTTGTGAATTATTAGTTAGGTCATATATCTTTCGATTTTGTTATGAAAAACATCATATATAATTGTGTTGATCGGGTAGTTTTAAATGTGCAGTTGTTTCATCGCTGCGAGGTTTGGTGTTCGACGACCTCGTCGTGCATTTGACGAGCTCTGCCCCTTCGTTCGTGGGTGAGCACAAATGACATGTCCTCCTCCCCCATTAATTATTTGATCTATTCCGATGAAACTTGATAGCTAGATATATATGTGTCTTGAATCATCAGTATGCGTAACCAATATGTGTCTCCCGTTCGAAAGCGTCATAGTTATAAATATGCATGCATTTGCATATTTATAACCTTGATTCTTTTGAATTGTCCAACGCTATCCATGGACAGCCCGAGTATGTTTAGATTGGGTTCGTTTTCCCATATGCTTTGCTCCGGATCCGACGCATAAATTTCATCAGTGCCTCCCCTGTTGTTCTCCGGGTACACATCCTCTCTGTTTATTGCGGAGACGTGTATCAGGAGAACAGCGGGGAGGTGCTGCCGAAATTTTGCGTAGGATCCGGGGCATAGCATGGGAAAATGAACCCAATCTAAACATACTCGGGTGGGATTAGGACCTATCATTACCTATTAGAGTGTAGGTTGCATGGACGTAATAAAATTGACAAAGTAGATCAACTGATGAAAACATACGTGGTGAATTATATATATATATATGTTGTGTGTCTAGTAGCTCTGAAAGTCAAGATGAGTGATCGTGCGTGGATGTACACCGGTCACACTGGTCAGAACAAATGGAGCACTGAATGGTTCACAAAAACCAAGGGGTTTGTGCGAGCCGCATTTGCAAATGGCCAGAGGAAAACCTGGTGCCCCTGTTTACGGTGCGGCAATTGGGAAAAGAGGACAAAGGCTGAAATGAGCAAACACCTGCAGAAGAGTGGTTTTACGCCCGATTATACGGTGTGGACATTTCATGGTGAGTCTGCCCAACATGACCGAGCTGAGGTGGATCATCGTCGCACCGACGAGCATGGTACCGGGATGGAAAACATGGTGCAAGACTTTGATGATGCTCGGGATTCGGACGAGGAGATGGAGGAATCTGCAAAGGCCTTCAATGAAATGTTGGAGTCTTCAAAACGTCCGCTCCATGAGCACACTGAGCTTTGTCAGTTGGATGCCATCTCACAAGTAATGGCTCTGAAGGCTCAGTTCAACTTGGGCAGAGAATGCTACGATGCAATGATGACAGTATTTGGACGCTTTCTACCCAAAGGCCATGTAATGCCTGGAAACCTTTACCAGTCGGACAAAATCCTCCGTGCACTGAAGATGCCCTATGATAAGATACATGCCTGTGAGAAAGGATGTGTCTTGTTTAGGCTTGACTATGCGGACTTGAACTATTGTCCCATTTGCAAGTCTTCCAGGTATGTTGTGGTAGACAACGGTATGGGTGAGAAGACACATACCAAAATCCCCGTTAGTGTTCTTCGGTATATGCCAATTGTACCAAGACTTCAACGTCTTTTCATGGTCGAAGAGACGGCCAGACAGATGACATGGCACAAAACGGGCAAAAGAACCGAACTAGATGCAGATGGGAATCTGATGATTGTACACACATCGGATGGTGTTGCGTGGAAAAAGTTTGATGAATTACATGGTGACAAAGCGGCAGATCCGAGGCATCCTCGAGTCGGCATCAACACGGATGGGTTCAGTGTGTTTGGTATGACGGCAGCCCAATACAGTTGTTGGCCCGTATTTGTCTTTCCACTCAATCTCCCCCCCGGACAGATTATGCAAAGAAAGAACATTTTCCTGACGTTGATAATTCCAGGGCCCAACTATCCGGGGAAAAAATATGAATGTGTACATGCAACCGCTTAAGGACGAATTGCAAGAAGCCTGGGATAATGGGTTCAAGACATACGATGCCTATAGCAAACGGAACTTCATAATGCGTGTCTGGTACATGTACTCGACGCATGACTTGCCGGCGTATGCGCTATTCGTTGGCTGGTGTGTGCATGGAAGGTTCCCGTGCCCCACATGCAAGGGAGCTCTTGAGTTTCGTTGGCTTCAGGCCGGTCGCAAGTTTTCTTGCTTCGACATGCATAGACAGTTCCTGAATCCTCGCCGTAAGTTCAGGAAAGACAAGAAGAACTTCATCAGAGGTAGAGTTGTCAAAAACTCTGCACCACATGCATTGACAGGCCAACAGACCCTGGATCAGTTAAACGCTCTCGAGCCAGATCCAGAGTGTCCAGGGTACTTCAAGGGGTATAATTCTAAGCACGCCTGGACTCACAAAACATGCTTATGGGATCTGCCTTACTTCAAAGACCTCCTTTGCCCACACAACATCGACGTGATGCACACTGAGAATAATATCGCCGAGGCACTTTTTGGTACATTGTTCGGCATAGATGGGAAGTCAAAGGATAATACTAAGGCTAGAGTCGATCTGGAGGTGCTATGTGATAGGCCGTTACAAAACATGAAAGAACCGAAAGGAAAGCAGAACTGGACGAAGCCAAAGGCATGGTTCAATCTTGGAAGGCCAGCTATGAGGGAAATTATCTTGTGGGTGAAAATGCAGTTGATGTTCCCCGATGGGTATGCAGCGAATCTACAGAGGGGAGCCAGTCTTGATAAATTGAAGATATTTGGTCTCAAGAGTCATGATTGGCACATATGGATTGAGCGGGTAATGCCGGTGATGTTGCGTGGCTTCATCCTTGAGGATGAATGGCTAGTACTGGCAGAACTCAGCTATTTCTTCCGTGTTCTTTGTGCGAAAGAACTATCGCCTGTCGTGCTAGAAGAAATGGAAGAGTTGGCGCCGGAGTTGATCTGCAAGTTAGAGAAGATCTTTCCACCGGGCTTCTTTAATCAAATGCAACATTTGATTTTGCATCTCCCGACCGAGGCAAGATTGGGGGGGGCCGTGCAAAATCGTTGGTGCTACCCAACTGAGAGGATGCAGAAGACGCTTCGACAAAAATGTAAAAATAAACGTAGAATTGAAGCATCGATGGCTGATGCATTCATCACTGAGGAGGCGGCAAACTTCGTGACAGCAGACTACGAAGCCAAAAATCGTCATTTGCATAATCCGAAGCCTCGGTACAATGCTGACGACCCTAAAAAGGGTGGATCCAACCTCAGCCTATTCAAAGGGAATATCGCACCAGCCAGTGTTTCAAATCCAGTATCTTTGGATAACAAACAATGGCGGACCATTTCGTTGTATATCTTCAACAACCTGATAGAAGTGCGGCCGTACATCGAGTAAGTTCTCGGTACATAGTTTCGCAACTTCTATTTCCTTTGAACTGCTCTTATTCCTGGATATTTCATACAGTCGATACGTCGCCTTATTCTCGTATGGAGCGGTGATCCAAAAGGATTCTGTCGAAGAGTATGAGCTTCTCGCAAAGCAAGGAGGCGGCTATCCCGGTTTCATCTCTTGGTTCAAACAAACGGTAATTTCTATTAGACTTGTAGGCTAACTTGTAGGCTATCCCGGTTTCATTCGCTAATTTGTGCGTAATGCAACAATCCTTTCATATTAAACTTGTAGGCTAATTCAGAGTCTATGGACGCCGAATTGAGACAAGTCGCTAATGGTTTTGACTATAAGGTCCGTTCATTTGACAAATACGACATCAACGGGTATCGCTTTCGTACCTATGGCAAAGAGCTATCTATGGCCGACCGAAAGTCTACAAATTTTTGTGTATCTGCTATCGGCGAAGGAGGTACCGAGTATTATGGGAGAGTTGAAGCAATTTATGAACTTCTATTCTATGGTGAAAACCCACCGAATGTCGTAGTCTTCAAATGTTATTGGTTTCAGCCGAAGGAGACTAGAAGGACTCATGAACATATAGGGCTAGTTGAAATCAACCAAAGCACCCATTTAGATGTTCCTGATGTCTATATTACGGCTCAACAGGCGACCCAAGTATTCTATCTACCGTGGGCCTGCCAAACTAATCCAAATCTGAAAGGTTGGGATGTCGTTTATGAAGTGCCGCCACGTGCTAGACTATCTCCCCCAAAGGAAGAGGATTATGAACCTCACATTAACCCAGACACATATGAAGGAGAATTCTTCCAAGAGACACGTCTTTCCAAAAAGCGTTTCAAGAACCGCTATACTTCACCCCAAAACATTGAAGTAGACAGCGAAAGTGAATCCGACATCACACCAGAGGAGGAACAAGAAGAGCCGGAACAAGAAGAGGTTACTGCTGCGGATGACCTGTCATTGCTTGACCGATTACGTCAAGGTGGCCTTGCACATGTTGATGCCACTGAACCCTATGAGCCCGTCATTGATTATAGTGATGATGATGATTATGCATTTATTGATGATACTGATCGAGATTATTAGTAGTGTC
The DNA here is from genome assembly GCF_018294505.1 of Triticum aestivum. Taxonomy (NCBI): domain Eukaryota; kingdom Viridiplantae; phylum Streptophyta; class Magnoliopsida; order Poales; family Poaceae; genus Triticum; species Triticum aestivum. The sequence goes on from NC_057808.1 coordinate 83,146,285, forward strand.
AGGTATTAAATTTTTTAATGTTGTACTTGATGATGATACACTTAAGTGATACACATATTATTATTCATGTCGGTCTTTTTTTATGTTGTACTAATTTCGTTTACTGTTTGTCATGGCAGGTGTTGAAAGATGGTGGGCGCTGGTCAGGAGCGCGCCAAGGCCCCTTCTTCGTCGGCGCGTGGTCTGAGGTCTTCGATTCCAGACGTACCTCTCCGCCGAGCGTTGCTGGACAGTATGTCCACACCGCCGGGCCCTTCTTCGTCGACCGCGGTGCCCAGCAGGGGACGAGGTAGGAAGAGAGGAGGTGGGGCACGTGGTCGCGGGAGAGGAGGTAGGGTGACTGCTACGGCGCCTTCCTCGCCGCCACCCCCAGCTGTTTCACCCGAGCACGTGAATGCTAGGGTGGACTCGTCCGAGGAGGAGGCTACACGGACTCCGGTCCACGAGCCTCCGGTCCACGGGTCTTGGGCCCACGAGCCTCGGGTCGACTTGCCTTCGGCCCACGAGAGTTCGGCCCACGAGACCCCGGAGGAGCACACGTCCGGATGGGGTACCTGGCCGGATCAGCCCGAGGAGCCGAGTGGCCATGCTGATGATGGCGGGGAGCCGACTGATCTTGAGGAGGAGGGTGGCACCGTCTACCAGCGTGGTGCTACACGGCTCCCGTCCGTGCCGGCGACCCGCGAGCAGAGGTGGTTGATCTTCCCTGATGGGGAGAGGTACGTAAGTGCATTTAATATTTTTGTACCTTCTGCATTCACGTTTCTTCAAATAACTAATGCCTTGGCCTTGTCATGCTGCAGGGGTTGGGACCACCATCATAGTGTCCGCCGGCCCAACTCCGTCCTTGGAGTTCTTTGCCGGCAAAACTTCCCGGGGTTTGTCACGTTGCCTGGTGAGGGTCGGCTTCCAGAGCTTGGGTTGAGCTGGGAGCACTACGTGGCTGCCCCGGCCCCGCCGGATGTCATTATCGACGGTGTCGTGTGCGACACGAGGGAAGGCATGGTGATCAGGACGTTCTGGGTAATTTCTCCTTTACACATTTCAAAATCTTCAACTAGCTAGTTATTAATTGTACTAATCAATATTGTCTCATTTGATTGCAGACATTCTACAGGTGTGAGGAGGGATACGAGGAGGACAGCGCAAATGTTATCCAGAACATCTGCAAGCGCCTACTCCAGAACTTACGGCACGAGGCTCGGGTGTAGGCTGTTCGAGACTACTACGCCTTGCGTGGTATCAAGAAGACCAAGCCGGCGTGCCGCGATAAGTTCCTGAGTAAGGAGCAGTACATGAAGGTAATTCTTAAGACCTTCTACTTAAGTTCCTTCATTTAGTAATTCTTAGCCGTAGCGCTCAAGTTTCTATTTGCTAACTTAGGCGCCTCCGAGATGGTGTGCGGATCGGATGGATTGTTGGGAGGTGTTGGTCGATGAGTGGTGCTCACAAGAATGGCTAGCCCTCCACAACCAGGCCAAGGACAAACGTGCCCAAATGGAAGGTGTGCCACACCATCAAGGCAGCTCCAACTTATATCAGTTCGGGCGCAACTGGGTATGTGGTTTGCTTCATGATTCATGCAATTCATTCATCATGCTAGCTTGAGCCCTTTAATTACTAATTTTCATTGTTTCTCTCTTTCAGGCACGCCACAATAAGGCGGATAAGGTGCCAGAGGTGTACGACCTGTATGCCATGGCCCACACTGGCTCTTTCAAGAAAGTCAAGGCTTTCTCTTAGTCTGACCTCGATGATGCAAACAACTTCACCAACATCTCCCCCCACAACAAGCTCGTGAGATATAGAGATGAGGGGAAGGCGAGGAAAGGGGAGGACTTTAACCCGAGCCAGGGTCCCATTGATCCAGAGCTGGTGATGATATCTGGTGGCGGGAGGTCCCATGGCTCCATAGCCATTGGAGATGGACTTATCCGTTGTCCTAGCACTCTCCCGGAGATCAAGGCGCGCCAGTCGAGCTCCGCTCTTGAGATAAGGCCTCGTGAACGGCCAGTGCAACTCGCCATCAAGGTTAGTGATACGTACTCAGTTATCTTTCTCCATTACATTGTGTGCGCTTCCATCAATGATTACAAATGGTCATGTGAGTGGTGTTGCAGGCTGCTATACAGACTGAGAGAGATAGAATGGAGAAACTTCTGGCGGAGGCGGCGGAGAGGCAGCGGGAGATGGAGGAGAGGACGAGAAAGATGATGGAGGAGGAGAGGGCACGGAATGACATGCAGGCAAGGGCCATGTACGAGCTCCTTGTGGTAAGTTTCTTCTGCAGATTACTTGCTAGTCTTAACATTTGAGTCTCATTACTAACTAATATGACTCTGTTCTGAAAACCAAATGTGCAGTCTGTGTGCGAGAAGTCCGGTCAGCCCGCTCCGCCGATGCCAGTGATTGCTCCTGGGAGCACGGTGAGTTTAGTTTGAATGGACATTACTTGGTAGTCTTAACATTTGAGTGTCGTAATGCTAACGAGACATTGGAAATGATCTTTGGTGCAGCTTAACTCCAGAAACGCATCGCACGATCCTTCTCCAGGTAGCGGCACTAGCCACCCCGCTCCTACACCTCCCTGATCACGGTAAGTTTCTCTAGTGTTTTGCTTAACAAATGCATAAAGACCTAGACTTAGCTTTATTTCCTCCAATATGCTTACCATAATGACCTAGAGTTAGCTTATTTTCCTCCAAAATGACCCATTTTACCTAGGTTAGCTTATAAATGATGCAGTTCATCCAAGTTAGCTCAAAAATGACCCATATTACCTAGATTAGCTCCTAAATGATCCATTTTACCTACGTTAGCTTTAAAATGGCCCATTTCACCTAGGTTAACTCCAAAATGACCCATCTTACCTAGGTTATCTCATAAACGATCCATTTCAACTAATTTAGCTCATAAACGATCCATTTGACCTAAGTGAGCTAAAAAACGATCCATTTCACCTAAATTAGCTCTTAAATGATCCATTTCACCTAAGTTAGCTCAAAAAGATCCATTTCAACTAAATTAGCTCTAAAATGACCCATTTTACGTAGATTAGCTCCTAAATGATCCATTTTACCTACGTTAGCTTTAAAATGACCCATTTCACCCAGGTTAGCTCCAAAATGACCCATTTCACCTAGGTTATCTCCAAAATGACCCATCTTACCTAGGTTAGCTTATAAATGATCCAGTTTATCCAAGTTAGCTCTAAAATGACCCAATTTACCTGAGTAGCTCCTAGGTTAGCTTATAAATGATCCAGTTTATACTTCTTGTTCTAGTCTTCTTCTTGTTCTAGTCACCTATTTCTAACTTTCTTATTTACCATTTTGCAGATTTCATTCACTTCATGGAAGCTAGCTTGCTATGATGGAGTGCTTGCTTTTCCTTTGATGAAACTTTGCATTGTATCTAGCTTGTTATGATGGAACTTGCTATCTTGATGAAACTTTGCATTGTAATATATATATATATATGGATGGAACAATGTGTATGGATGGAACTTGCTTATGTATGAACAATGTGTATGGATGAAACTGATGTGATATGTGATATGAAACTTATGTGCTGGATATGTGATATGGAAGTATATCTATATATGTCATATATATTTTCTGTGCAAATTGTGGGATTTAATAAAAAACAGAAAAAACAGCCAATATGCAGGCTCTTTGCCGTCTGCCACCGACGGCAAAGAGCTCTTTGCCGTCTGCCGCGGACGGCAAAGAAGCCACGTGGCAGCCAACTGTGCTTCCTGGGAGCTGACCCATTTGGTCAGTTTGCCTACAGTGGCAGACGGCAAAGACTTTGCCATCTGTGGCAGACGGCAAAGAACCAGCACTTTGCCATCTGTGGCAGACGGCAAAGAACCTGCCATCTAGTGACGTGTAGATGACATCATACGGCAAACGGCAAAGACCAGAGAAATTTTGCCGTCAGCGGCGGACGGCAAAGGTCTGTCGTTAGCCGCTTAACGGACTGACAGCGCAATTATTGCCGTCCGCCCTCTTTGCCGTCCGCCGCAGACGGCAAAGAGCCTTTGCCGTCCGCCGCCAGGAAGCAGACGGCAAAGCAGCTGTTTACCGTAGCCTTCTTTGCCGGAGCCTTTTGCCGTCTGCGGCTGACGGCAAAGGTCTTTGCCGTCCGCGTTTCGAGCCTTTGCCGTCCGCCGTGGCAGACGGCAAAGTAGCTGTTTCCTGTAGTGTATCAGGATCTTTCCAACACACTGTGCTTGCCAAAGGATAAAATTTAAAAAGGAAAGGTGAAGATCACCATGACTCTTGCATAAGGTAGGAGATAAAAGTAAAAGATAGGCCCTTCGCAGAGGGAAGCAGAGGTTGCCATGCACTTTCAGGGTTGGATGCACAAAATCTTAATGCGAAAGAACATCACTTTATATTGCCACTTGTGATATGAACCTTTATTATGCAGTCCGTCGCTTTTATTTCTTCCACATCACAAGATCGCATAAAGCTTATTTCCTCCACACCAATCAATCATACATATTTAGAGAGCAATTTTATTGCTTGCACCGATGACAACTTACTTGAAGGATCTTACTCAATCCATAGGTAGATATGGTGGACTCTCATGGCAAAACTGGGTTTAAGGGTATTTGGAAGCACAAGTAGTATCTCTACTTGCTGCAAATAACTTGGCTAGCATGAGGGGGAAAGGCAAGCTCAACATGTTGGATGATCCATGACAATATACTTTATTTCAGATATAAGAAAACATAACCCATTACGTTGTCTTCCTTGTCCAACATCAACTCTTTAGCATGTCATATTTTAATGAGTGCTCCCAATCATAAAAGATGTCCAAGATAGTATATTTATATGTGAAACCTCTCTTTCTTTATTACTTCCTATTAATTGCAACGATGACCAAAGCTATGTTTGTCAACTCTCAAAAACTTTTAATCATCATACTCTTTCTATGTGAAGTCATTACTCTCCATAAGATCAATATGATCTCTTTGTTTCTTTTTATTCTTTTCTCTTCTCTTTTATTCACTCAAGATCATAGAAAAATAATCAAGCCCTTGACTCAACACTAATCTTTATTATATAGCTCACGAACTCGATTACATAGAGGGATCATAAAGCAAAACTCAAAACTAGATCATACCAAAACTTTTATTCTACTAGATCAAGATATTACTAAAAGGATCGAACTAAGAAAATGGTAAAGATAGAGATGTGATGGTGATACGATACAGGGGCACCTCCCCCAAGCTTGGCAGTTGCCAAGGGGAGTGCCCATACCCATGTGATTATGTCTCCTTTGTTGGTGAAGAAGATGGAGGTGATGATGGATAGAAGCGCATCGAGCGTAAGAGGTCCTCCAACTTGCGGATAATGCCCTTGAGTGCGATGATATGCTCCTTGAACAAAATATTTTCACGTGTGAGATACTTGTTTTGAATACGAGTTAACTCAATCATCTTGAAAGCTTCAATCTCAGTTGGGGTAAGAAGATTGTGATTAAGTTGAAGGATGTCTTCTGCTGCCGGAGCTTGGTCCTTCGGGGCCTTCTTGATCCCTTCATCCTTGTTGATCTCCATGGGTTCTTCCCTCTCTAGCTCTATCTTCAATAGCCAAGCATCGTTGTCACCATTGTTGGAGGAGGGGGACGACATGATGCCTGGCCTTGACAACCTTGACAGAAAACAGCTCAAAACAAGAACAGAGGATAATTGCGTGATACGGTGGTCAAAACCTTCGGGAGATTATATAATGAATTTATACCGACCAAAATACGTATCGTGCAAGAAAACGGAGTCCGGATAGCACACGAGGTGCCCACGAGGCAGGGGGCGCGCCCAGGGGGTAGGGCGCGCCCTCCACCCTCGTGGAGCCCTCGTGTCCTTCCTGGACTGCTTCTTATTTTTCTATTTTTCTAAATATTCCGAAACGGAGAAAAATTGCCATTAGAACTGTTTTGGAGTCGGTTTACTTACCGTACCACATACCTATTCCTTCTCGGAGTCTGAAACATTCTGGAAAGTGTCCCTTATGTATTCCTCCGGGGTTACGGTTTCAATAACGTTAATTTCAACATTTATAGGATTACCTGAGATATAGTGTTTGATTCTTTGACCGTTCACCACCTTCGGATTTGTGCCCTCGAAATTGTTGATTTTTATGGCACCGGAACGATAGACCTCCTTGATAAAGTAAGGACCTTCCCATTTAGAGAGAAGTTTTCCTGCAAAAAATCTTAAACGAGAGTTGTATAGCAATACATAATCACCTATATTAAACTCACGCTTTTGTATCCTTTTGTCATGCCATCTTTTAACTTTTTCTTTAAACAATTTGGCATTCTCATCGGCTTGGGTTCTCCATTCATCAAGTGAGCTAATGTCAAATAACCTCTTCTCACCGGCAAGTTTGAAATCATAGCTGAGCTCTTTAATAGCCCAATAAGCCTTATGTTCTAGTTCACTAGTAGAAAAAGGGCTTTTTGTCCCGGTTTATGAGGGCCTTTAGTCCCGGTTCTGGAACCGGGACTAAAGGGTCGTTACTAAAGCCCCCCCTTTAGTCCCGGTTCGTGTAACTAAAGGCCGTCCACGTGGCCGTAGCCTGGAGCTCCACCTTTAGTCCAACCGAACCGGGACTAAAGGGTCGTTACTAAAGCCTCCCCTTTAGTCCCGGTTCGTGTAACTAAAGGCCGTCCACGTGGCCGCAGCCTGGAGCTCCACCTTTAGTCCCGGTTGGTAACACCAACCGGGACTAAAGGAAATTTTATGATTTTTTTAAAAAAAAATTTTGAATTTTTTTTGAATTTTTTTTGCATTTTTTTTATTTTCAAATTTCTGAATTATTTTAACCTCTAATCTCTAATCACCACCCCTCATCACTGCTCAATTTAACCTCTAATCTCTAATCACCCCTCATCATTCCAAATCATCTAACTTCCCGGACGGTCACCCATCCTCTCACTACTCCAGCCTGAGCACGCTTAACTTCCGGGTTCTATTCTCCCTCGTTTCCAAGTCTGCACTTGTTGTTTTCCTGACAATAGTAAGATGTCAATCCTATTAACCCTCAGGAATTTAGCTTGAGCATGAAGTCACACATTTCACTGTTTGAGTTTGAAACTATTGTTTTTAAAAAACAATAATTATTTAGTAACACTAATATTTCTTGAATAAGTAGTTTGACCATAGTTTGACCACAGTTTGACCAGATTTGACCAAAATTCAAAAAAACTAAAATAATTATTTAGTAACACTAATATTTCTTGAATAAGTAGTTTGACCACAGTTTGACCAGATTTGACCAAAATTCAAAAAAATTGAAATAATTATTTAGTAACACTAATATTTCTTGAATAATTAGTTTGACCACAGTTTGACCAGATTTGACCAAAATTCAAAAAAACTGAAATAATTATTTAGTAACACTAATA
>NC_057808.1:83153977-83165658 GCF_018294505.1 Triticum aestivum
AACACTAACATTCTTGAATAATTAGTTTGACCATTGTTTGACCACAGTTTGACCAGATTTGACCAAAATTCAAAAAAACTGAAATAATTATTTAGTAACACTAATATTCTTGAATAATTATTTAGTAACACTAATATTCTTGAATAAGTAGTTTGACCATAGTTTGACCAGATTTAACAAAAATTCAAAAAAAAAACTGAAATCTGAGCATAACTTTTTTTCCTTTTAGAATTTGAGGATTCTAAAAATTTGCAAACAGGCATAGGCTATCAAAATTGGATGCGGATTTTCGTGCTGAACATTTTGATATATTATACTTTTTTTCTGACATCGTATGCAAAAGTTATAGCCGTTTTACATTTTCCCTACACTTTTTGCAAAACATGTCCAAATTTAAGTTTTTAAAATTTCCTAACTAGTACATGTAGTAACATAACTACATCTGGAAGGATTTTAATTTTTTAAGTTTTTATCATTTTCTTTTGCTTTTTACAAAACTGAAAAGGCGACCCACAGGGGGGGCGGTAGAGTTTGAAAATGGGACCTTTAGTACCGGTTCGTGCCATGAACCGGTACTAATGCCTCAAAGCCCATTAGTACCAGTTGATGGCTCGAACCGGAACTAAAGGTCTAACCTTTAGTACCGGTTGGTGCCGCCAACCGGTACTAATGGGCATCGCACCCTTTAGTCCCGGTTCGTGTCTCAAACCGGGACTAAAGGGCTCAGGTGAACCTGGACTAATGCCTTAGCCGCACGAACCGGGACCAATGCTCACATTAGTCCCGGTTCATGACTGAACCGGGACTAATGTGAATATTGCCCTGTGACCAAAGCCCTGTTTTCTACTAGTGGTTCGAGAGGTAAGTGACATGCTTTTCCATAAATCATTTTATACGGAGACATACCCATAGGATTTTTATATGCAGTTCTATAGGCCCATAATGCATCATCCAGTTTCTTGGACCAATTCTTTCTAGATCTATTAACAGTCTTTTGCAAAATTAATTTGAGCTCTCTATTACTCAATTCTACTTGACCACTAGACTGTGGGTGATAAGGAGATGCAATTCTATGATTAACATCATACTTAGCAAGCATTTTACGGAAAGCACCATGAATAAAATGTGAACCACCACCAGTCATTAAATATCTAGGGACTCCAAACCTCAGAAAATAACTTCTTTAAGCATCTTAATAGAGGTGTTATGGTCAGCACTACTAGTTGGAATAGCTTCTACCCACTTAGTAACGTAATCAACAACAACTAAAATATGTGTATATCCATTAGAGGCAGGAAACGGTCCCATATAATCAAAGCCCCAAACATCGAATGGTTCAATAACAAGAATAATTCATAGGCATTTCTTGACGTCTACTAATATTACCAATTCTTTGACATTCATCGCAAGATAAGACAAACTTACGGGCATCCTTGAAGAGAGTAGGCCAATAAAAACCGGATTGCAATACCTTATGTGCAGTTCTATCTCCAGCGTGGTGTCCTCCATAAGCCTCGGAGTGACACTTGCGTATGATCTGTTCCTGTTCATGCTCAGGTACACAACGTCTAATAACACCATCTACTCCTTCTTTATAAAGATGTGGGTCATCCCAAAAGTAATGTCTCAAATCATAGAAAAACTTTTTCTTTTGCTGGTATGTGAAACTAGGTGGTATAAATTTAGCAACAATGTAATTAGCATAATCAGCATACCATGGAGCAGTACGAGAAGCATTTATGGCATTTAATTGTTCATTAGGAAAGCTATCATCAATAGGTAGTGGGTCATCAAGAACATTTTCTAACCTAGACAAGTTATCTGCAACGGGGTTCTCAGCTCCCTTTCTATCAATAACATGCAAATCAAATTCTTGTAGCAAGAGAACCCATCTAATAAGTCTAGGTTTAGCATCTTTCTTTTCCATAAGATATTTAATAGCAGCATGATCAGTGTGAATAGTTACTTTAGAATCAACAATATAAGGTCTGAACTTATCACAAGAAAATACAACTGCTAAGAATTCTTTTTCAGTAGTAGCCTAATTTTTCTGGGCATTGTCTAGAGTTTCACTAGCATATTGAATAACATTTAATTTCTTATCAACTCTTTGCCCTAGAACATCACCTACAGCATAATCACTAGCATCACACATGATTTCAAAAGGTAAATTCCAATCAGGTGGCTGAACAATAGGTGCAGAGATCAATGCTTTCTTAAGTATTTCAAATGCTTCTACACAATCATCATCAAAGACAAATGGTATATCTTTTTGTAACAAATTAGTCAATTACCATCCTATAACCTGTAATAATTCTTTGTGGGATCAATTCATCTTTATCATTAGGAATGACGGTAATACCTCCCTTTTTAGGGACACAATGGACAGGACTTACCCACTGACTATCATCAACGGGATAAATAATACCTGCCTCAAGAAGCTTTAGTATTTCATTTCTTACCACTTCTTTCATCTTAGGATTCAGCCGTCGTTGGTGATCACGAATTGGTTTGGCATCTTTCTCCAAATTTATTTTTTGTTGGCATAGAGTGGGGCTAATGCCCTTAAGATCATCAAGAGTATATCCAATAGCAGCGCGGTGCTTCTTCAGAGTTTTCAATAATCTCTCTTCTTCATGCTCTGAAAGGTTAGCACTAATAATAACAGGATATATCTTTTTCTCATCAAGATAAGCATATTTAAGAGTATCAGGTAACGGTTTAAGCTCAAACACGGGATCACCCTTGGGTGGAGGAGGATCCCCTAGGATTTCAACAGGAAAATTGTGTTTCAGGATGGGTTCCTGTTTAAAGAATACTTCATCTATTTCCCTTCTTTCATTCATAAACATATCATTTTCATGGTCTAGCAAATATTGTTCTAAAGGATCACTAGGAGGTACGACAATAGAAGCAAAACCAATAATTTCATCCTTACTAGGCAATTCCTCCTCACGGTGTTGTCTACGAAATTTAGAAAAGTTAAACTCATGAGACATATCACCTAAACCAATAGTAACAACATCCTTTTCGCAGTCTATCCTAGCATTAAAAGTGTTCAAGAAGGGTCTACCAAATATAATGGGACAAAAGCTATCTTGTGGGGAACCAAGAACAAGAAAATCAGCAGGATATTTAGTTTTCCCACACAAGACTTCAACATCTCTAACAATTCCCATGGGTGAAATAGTATCTCTATTGGCAAGTTTAATTGTGACATCAATATCTTCTAACTCAGTAGGTGCAATAGCATGCATAATTTCTTTGTATAAGTCAATAGGTATTGCACTAGCACTAGCACCCATATCACATAAGCCATGATAACAATGATCTCCTATTTTGACAGAAATAACAGGCATGCCTACCACAGGTCTATGTTTATCTTTAGCACAAGGTTTGGCAATTCTAGCAGTTTCATTACAGAAATGAATAACATGCCCATCAATATTATCAGACAAGAGATCTTTAACAATAGCAATATTAGGTTCAACTTTAACTTGCTCAGGAGGTATATAAGTTCTAACATTGCTTTTACGAACCACAATTGAAGCTTTAGCATGATCTTTTATCCTAACAGGAAAAGGTGGTTTCTCAACATAAGCAGTAGGAACAATAGAATCATTATAAGTGATAGTCTTTTCTTCAAATTTAATAGGTACAACCACCTTCACTTCTATGGGAGGATGATATTTAAACCACTTCTCCTTAGGGAGATCAACATGAGTAGCAGAAGATTCACAAAAGGAAGCTACTATCTCAGAGTTAAATCCATATTTAGTGCTAAACTTACGGAAAACATCGGTATCCATAAAAGATTTAACACAATCAAACTTAGGTGTCATACCTGACTCTTGACCTTTGTCGAGATCCCAATCTTCAGAGTTGCATTTAATTCTTTCCAATAAATCCCATTTGAATTCAATAGTCTTCATCATAAAAGAGCTAGCACAAGAAGTATCGAGGATGGTGCGATTTTATCAGAAAGCCGAGCATAAATTTTTTGAATAATTATTTCTCTTGGGAGCTCATGATTGGGGCGTGAATATAACATTGATTTAAGCCTCCCCCAAGCTTGAGCGATGCTTTCTCCTTCGCGAGGCCAAAAATTATATATATAATTGCGATCACGATGAACAAGATGCATAGGATAAAACTTCTGATGAAATTCGAATTTCAATCGTTTGTAGTTCCATGATCCCATATCATCACATAGCCTATACCATGTCAATGCATCTCCCTTCAAAGATAAAGGGAAGACCTTCTTAATAACATCGTCGGGCACACCTGCAAGCTTAAATAATCCACAAACTTCATCCACATATATTAGGTGCTCATCAGGATGCATTGTTCCGTCTCCTGCAAAAGGATTAGCTAGCAGTTTTTCTATCATACCCGAAGGAATCTCAAAGTAGACATTTTCATTTTCAGTAGGTTCAGTAGGTTGAGGAGAAACTCTTTGCTCTACTGGTCGGGGTGAAGATACCCCGAACAAGCCCCTCAGAGGATTACTTTCCATAGTAACAAGTGACAGTAAATTTCAGCACACTATATAAATTTTTCCTTACCAAATTCCACCTACCAAAGGCGCTTCACTCCCTGGCAACGGCGCCAGAAAAGAGTCTTGATGACCCACAAGTATAGGGGATCTATCGTAGTCCTTTCGATAAGTAAGAGTGTCGAACCCAACGAGGAGCAGAAGGAAATGATAAGCGGTTTTCAACAAGGTATTCTCTACAAGCACTGAAATAATAGGTAACAGATAGTTTTGTGATAACACTACAAAAAAATACACTTCCGTGATGATATGTGTTTGTCACAGTAGGTCGCGTTTTTGTCATGCATGTACATCCATGACGATTTTATGACAGAATCAAGATAGTCATACCTGTGCTGTCGTAGAAGTGTTCCATGACATTACCAAAATTATCATCACGGAAGTGTCCACTTCCATGACGATAAATCGCGCGTCGCAGAAGTGCTTTCGTCAAGGGTGACCGACATGTGGCATCCACCGTAACGGAATGCCGTTAAGCTATCGGGTCGGGTTTTGGATCCGATAACCCGTTAACTGCCCCGACCAATGGGAAATTTCCACGTGTAAAATTCTTATTGGCCGGACGAAACACGTGTCAGCTCGTCAGTGGGTCAGATAGGCGCCTATGATATGTCGACACGTGCCACAACCCACCACTGGCCCATTTAGCTTACAAAGCTGGCCCGTTTGACTTGGTCAAAAGTTAACGGGCTGGCCCATGAAAAGCCTGTTAACGGTCTCTTTGCAAATAGCCCATTTTACAGCCCGTTAACTCACGGCCCGTTAGGCCCTAAAGGAAATCGGCCCAACAACGTCATGTGGGCCGTTGAATATAACACCAGCCCATTTCACTTTCAGCCCATGTATGGCCCACGACGTCTTTCGGCCCATATGAGGCCTTCGTATCTTTCGGCCCTTTACAGGCCCACGGTGACTCTAGCCCATAATGAACAGTAATTTTCTTTATACCCGTTAATGGCCCGTGATTTACATGGGCCGTTTCCAGCCCGTGTTAGCTTTCGGCCTATTGACGGCCCATACGTTCTTGGGCTCCTTTTCGGCCCTCGATTACTTCCGGCCCGTTACTGGCCTGTTCCCCTAATGGGCCAAATTCGGCCCATGGCAAGAGTCGGCCCGTTACTGGCTTGTTCCCCTAATGGGCCAAATTCGGCCCATGGCAAGAGTCGGCCTGTTACTGGCCTGTTACTGGCCTGTTACCCTAATGGGCCAAATTCGACCCATGGCAAGAGTCGGACCGTTTCTGGCCTGTTAACCCGTTGCGCCGTTTCCAGCCTGTCTTATATTCTGGCCCATTAACGACCCGTTATGTCTGTGACAGAATTAAGCCTTTGTTGTCCTAAGACCTGTTAACGGCCTGTTACCGTGCTGGGCCGATACCAATTACACCCGATTACGGCCCATGTAGACCCATTTATCCGACGGCCCGAGGCCCACCGATTACAGGCCCATTTATCGACGGCCCGTAGGAGACCCATGGATCCTACGGCCCGTATATGGCCCATGGTAGTTGCGGCCACTAGCAAACCAGGGAAAAAGAAGACTAGGAAATAAATAAGGCCGAAACTAACGCTAGGCTATTAAGGCGATTGCACAGATTACATCCACTCGGCATCAAAGATCGCCACCAGTGCAAATATAGGGAACACCCTACACTATATAAAAATGGCTTGCTGTTTTCTTGAGCCAGTGGCTGCACGTTAAGAATAAATTTTGTATCGCACCAAAACAAATTACAACTATATAACAAAAGGAAAGTTGGCATAAAACTTAACAGTCTAGCAGATAAATGCACCACCAGAAGTTCAGAAGCTCAGTTCATTTGACCTGACTGTTATGTTTTCATGCTGCATTGCCCGATGGAGCACCATAACCCTCGCCTTCATTTCCCCTAGGCTCCTGAACAACATAGAAAATGTCTAATAGCCTGGTTTCAAAACCATGCATATCTTGACAACATTGAGCAATGTTTCTCCTTGTTTCACAAAGGGTCTCTTTTAGGGAATGGACTTGTGTCTGGAGCGCAGATACAACATTGCTTTGAGCTTGCATATCTTCATCATGAGGCAGTTTGGACGATATTGCCTTAACAACCAACCCAGTATTACGCAGGAACGTGCTTTTGGCACTGTTAGTGGACAGGTACTGACCCACTGCAGCAAGAGCTGACATTGCGGTTATAGTTGCCTCGCCACCTTCAGAAGGTGGCGGTTCCACAATTTTTTCCATAGCTTGCTGAAAAGTTGAGGTTTTACATTAGTAGTACCAGAACAGAAGATATTAAGGAGGCAGCAAAACCAAACAAAATAGCTTTGGTCTATATACAGAACTTATTCTGGTGAACCCATGTAAAATATTAATTGTATTTTATTGCAAAGTACATAATAAAACCATGTTCCAAACATATGACCATGTACCATCGCTAATGTATTGTCTATTTCTTCACATTGTATGGAGGGCTAAGGATAAAGAGACGAAGTTTATAATACGGTAAGCATAGTATGACATCATTCATATCACAAAACAATTGAGAACAGACAAACAGGCAATTGTAACGTTGTGTGGGCAAGTCCAGCAGGGAACTAGATTACGGGTGAAGATCAAAGGAACATCACTCCTCTCTTTTAAATCTTGTAAGGTGCAATGATACGCTAAGACAATTGTGTATAAAATTGAAAAGAGTAATAGACATTGGCTGCAAACCATGCAGTTCAAGGCACAAGTCAGAGTAAGTAGTAGTTAAAAGGCATGAGGATTAAGGACTTACAACAGTGGCTTTGACTGGTGTAGTCATGCCCTTCTTCTTGCTGGTGTGACAGTCCTTGAAGATTTCCACAACATTTGGTTCAGGTACTTTTTGGTCCTTGCGGGCTTTCCTCTGCATTTAGAACAAGTCAATATAGATCTGATAATATGGTACAGCAAAAAGAGTGAAACAACAGCTAATTACAAGAGCCTCGCAGTGTGCAATATAGCTACGAGATCCTGTCGTCTGTTGGAATTTCACTTTCGTACGGTTGGCCTTGTTCTTTGAACAGTTCACCTACAAGAAGATAGATTTGTGTGGCACATGCGTAAATAGGACTTCAACATGTGATCTGATCACATATATATAATGTACCTGATACTTCGGATCAGACCAGTGTTTAACAAGGCCCCTCCAGTCTTCATCTGGTATATTTTCCACTGGAGATGTTTGGGAAAGTTCACTGTTAGCCTTGCCTTCAAAGTGAGTTTTCCTCAAGTTATACCGATACTGTCGCAGAGCAGACTTGGAAACATGGGTGCAAGCTTGTCTGGTTGCATCATCTTGGCTATCCAACTGGAACCTGATCTGTTGAAAATTATGGGAGTCTCATTATCAGCAACCTAGAAGTATGGGTGTCACACCCAAGATGCGACCCTATCCTAAAGGAACACGAAGGTCCCACCAAGGATAGAAGCACATCTTGAAGATGCTTTTGCAAGGTGGATATCATTACATCAGCATTACATAATAGTTGGGGATACATACAAAGCATACACATGCCGCACGAATACATCAATACATCATACACAAGATCAACATCCGGCTACGGATGAAACATAAACAGAAACTCAAACGACATCCACCCTGCTAGCCCAGGCTGCCGACCTGGAACCTATCCCCTGATCGAAGAAGAAGCAGAAGAAGAACTCCAAAACAAACAACATCGCTCTCGCATCATGATCATCGCAAAACCTGTACCTGCAACTGGTGTTGTAGTAATCTGTGAGCCACGAGGACTCAGCAATCCCATTACCATGGGTATCAAGACTAGCAAAGCTTAATGGGTAAGGAAGGGGTAAAGTGGTGAGGTTGCAGCAGCGACTAAGCATGTATGGTGGCCAACTTACGCAAATAAGAGCGAGAAGAGAAGCAAAGAAACGGTCGTGAAACTAGCAATGATCAAGAAGTGACCCTGAACTCCTACTTACGTCAAACATAACCCAGAAACCGTGTTCACTTCCCGGACTCCGCCGAGAAGAGACCATCATGGCTACACACGCGGTTGATGCATTTTAAATAAGGTCAAGTGTCAAGTTCTCTACAACCGGATATTAACAAATTCCCATCTGCCACATAACCGCGGGCACGGCTCTCGAAAGTTTATACCCTGCAGGGGTGTCCCAACTTAGCCCATTATAAGCTCTCACGGTCAACGAAGGATATTCCTTCTCCCGGGAAGACCCGATCAGTCTCAGAATCCCGGTTACAAGACATTTCGACAATGGTAAAACAAGTCCAGCAAAGCCGCCCGAATGTGCCGACAAATCCCGATAGGAGCTGCACATATCTCGTTCTCGGGGCACACCGGATGAGCAGTCCGTACAACTAAAACCAGCCCTCAAGTTTCCCCGAGGTGGCGTTGCAAAGGGCTCTAGTTTGGACCAACACTTGGAGGAGCACTGGCCCGGGGGGGGGGGGTTAATAAAGATGACCCTCGGGAGCGCGACTCCCAAGGGAAAAAGGCTAGGTGAGGCAAAAGTAAAACCAAGGTTGGGCCTTGCTGGAGGAGTTTTATTCAAAGCGAACTGTCAAGGGGGTCCCATAAATCACCCAACCGCGTACGGGACGCAAAATCAAGGAACATAACACCGGTATGATGGAAACTAGGGCGGCAAGAGTGGAACAAAACACCAGGCATAAGGCCGAGCCTTCCACCCTTTACCAAGTATATAGATGCATTAATTAAATAAGAGATATTGTGATATCCCAACATCAACATAATCCAACATGGAGCAACCTTCATCTTCACCTGCAACTAGCAACGCTATAAGAGGGGCTGAGCAAAGCGGTAACATAGCCAAACAACGGTTTGTTAGGAAGGGTGAAAAGGTTAGAGGCTGACATGCAATTTGGAAGGCTTGAAAAGCAAGTGATAGGTAGCGCAGCATAGCGATAGAACGAAGCAACTAGCATAGCAATGATAGTAATGAGATCCAAGGTGACGGTCATCTTGCCTGAAATCCCGCTAGGAAGAAGAACGAGTCCATGAAGAAGATGAAGCCACGAAGACGAACGAATCCTCACGATCGCAACGACACGGGAACTATCGAGAAGAAGCACACAAGAAGGTAAACACACCACACATGAACAAGACATGATGCACAACCAAGCAAGATGCATGACAAAGGCTATAAGAAGCTACTCATGGCAAGAGATGATGCATACAAGAACAACACATCAAAGCAAGTTTAAATGAGGCCGGAAACAAGATATAACAAATCCGGTAAGTCCTCATATGCAAATTTCGAAATTGGTCCAGAACTGAGTAAGACTTATGTTCAAGTTGTTAAACAGCAAGTTAAGATGCACCAAGATGATCTACATGAAATTCCAGTCAAATTACATATACAGTTCATTAGATTCGGAGCTACGGCCTAGAAGATATGAGCAAAACAAGTTAAACATGGCATTGCTGCAAAATGCATTCAAACATCAAGCAAACACACTCAAAACAAGGATGCAACAAGGTAACATGAAACTACAAACAAAACTAATCAAGTTTCATAAGGAGCATGCTCAAAACGGAGCAACGGGGCAACACATACACTCCAAACAAGATATAGCAACAATCTGTCCAAAACAGCAACTAGGCATCTAGCAAACATCAAAACAATATGCTACAGCACTTCAACATGATAACAAAAGGCATGAACATGATGTACAGGTAAAGCATTACAAAACATGAACACTGAGATATCTCCAGAAATCACTAGAACATGCTCAAAAGGACATGGCAAGATTGCAAATAATAATAGATTCACAGACTTGGCAGAAATCACTGGACATGGCAGAAATAACATCAGGTTGCAAGTTTAGAGATAACAAACAACATGGTATAGGAACTTATCAGGGCAACCAAAGGCATGGCATGAATCTACTAGTTGCATAGAACAAAAGTCCCTTACTGATCACGAGCCAAAAAGGATCAGAAAATATGATGGCACCCATGTAAACATAGCAAGTTTCGTTAACAGGTTCAGACTTGGTGAAAATAACAGGACATGGTAGAAATAACGATAAGTAGGCATGTTGGTGAGCTTGAACCACTCACCACAGAGCATTACATGGCATGAAAAGGTAACCAGCTGTAAGATGACATAACTATGAAGCTAAGCATGCCAATAGCATAGTCATAGGGTACATGGATCACTAGTAATAACCATGGCAAAATTGATTAACATGTAAACAATCTGCCAGGAACATTTTATAGCAAAAGTAGAGCAGGATAACAACAAGCTACAATAGGCTATAAATGCAAACAAGGGCATGCATAGATAGAGCATAACATAAATAACAAAACATCCTTAGTGAACATCTCCAGATTAAGCATAGACTGACTTGTAGCAGCAGGTTTACATGACAACAAAATATAACAGACTCAGACACAGCAGAAAACACTAAGTCACAGAAATCAGCAACATCGGGGAGGCTACTTTGCATGCTTGTTCTAGTCACCACATAGACCACAAAAATACAAGACTAGCACCACTATAAAGATGACATGATTTAGTTCAAATCACATGTAGATCTCATGCTCATAGGATGCACACACAGAATGCAATGAAAAAGACAAATCACCAAGTTCTGATAACAGACAGCAGTTAACATCATATAGCAGTCTTGCATCAGAGATTTGTGCATCAAGATAGACTCAAATGAACATGGCATAATGGAATGAAATGTAGAGCATCTCTCAATGAACATTTCGACATATTAGACGCACCAAACGGAGCAGTATGCGTGGAGTTATGATGCGATGAACAGAGCACTAGAATGTGAAATTATCAGGACTTGGAGAAAAATTATACCCCGCAGAAAGTCAACCCGGGACGGAGGCGACGTGGAACGAGGAAATCCGGGGCGGGACGGCGTGTTTGGCTTGGTGGCTTGGCGGATCTGGTCCCGGTTCGGCCGGAGACGAACTCCGGCGAGCGGGCGGCGGTCGGCGGTCCTGTTCACGGCAAGGAGAGAGAGAGAGAGAGAGCTGTGAGGAAGGAGAGGAGGAGCAAGGCGACGGGCGGCGTGACCTGGGCGAGGCGGCGACCGGAGCGGAGGGGCGCGCCGGCTGAGGGCGAGGACTCCGGCGACGACGCCGCGCGG
>NC_057808.1:83166105-83194866 GCF_018294505.1 Triticum aestivum
GGGCGAGCCTAGCCCAGATCGGCCTGGGGCGAGCCGCGCACGGGCTTCGGCGGGCCCGAGCGGCTGGAGGCGCGGGGCTGGAGCGACGTGGCGCGCAGGGAGAGGAGGAGGGCGATGGCGGCTGCCCAATGGGGCGCTGCCAAGTGGCGAGGAGGAGGTGGCCGGCGGCAGAAATTGAGGAGGGAGGAGGCTAGCGGCGGCTGATGATTGGGGGGCGCGGTTTTCGAGGAGGAGGGAGGAGAAGGCCAAAAATGGCAAGGGGGGCTGCTATATATAGCAGTGGGGCTAGGGTTAGGGGATTAGCTCCGTTTCGGAGCCGTTCGATCTCGATCGGATGGTCCGGAGCGGAGGGGAACTAGGAGAGGGGTAGGTGGACTGTGAGAGAGGCTTGGGCTGAGAGGAGAGAGGAGAAATGCAGCCCGACAACGGTTTCGGAGACCGAAACATCCGACGAAGGTACCGGAAGTGGTACCGCTATATGTTTAATGGTTGGGCTATCAAACGGACTCCGAATGCGAGGAAACTTGACAGGCGGTCTGTCTACACTTAATAAGACTGCTCGACAAGTTTCATCCCTTCCGAGAACATTTTTATGCCACTTATAAAATAATATTTCGGAGGTGCCGTGGGTGCGTGCGAGTGTGTCTGGACTCCGAACGGACAACGGAGAGAAACGTCAGAACCCGAACGGATGCAAGTTTTGGAAAACATGCAGATGAAATGCAGATGATGACATGGCAAAATGCAACACGTAAGCAAATGACATGGCAACGACGGTGAATAACTGGGAGACACCTGGCGCATCGGATCCGGGGCGTTACAATGGGACAGAGCAAGACAATATTACTAGTTTCCATACATAACCATACTTACAGATAAATGGTCGAGGAAGGTGTTGAACTGGGTTTCGTCTTTGTCATTCCTGTACTGAATCCATGTTGGGAGGATACATACATGACACCTAACGGCAACCGCTGCCTCTGATA
This sequence comes from Triticum aestivum, assembly GCF_018294505.1. Taxonomy (NCBI): domain Eukaryota; kingdom Viridiplantae; phylum Streptophyta; class Magnoliopsida; order Poales; family Poaceae; genus Triticum; species Triticum aestivum. Next base: position 83,167,092 of record NC_057808.1, read on the forward strand.
CTAACTTGGCTGACTCTGTAGCATCACGTGGCCTTTTTAAACCCGCCTCAAAATGGATCTCCATTCTTCCTCCTCTAGATTTAGTTAACCTATCGAGCATTATCCCTGATGTTTGTTTCCTCTTGCGCCTAGGTGCTAGTCCAACAACGAACATAGGAAGTGTTAGTGTACATCAAACTGTGAGACTACATATAAAGAAGCATGCAACTATAACTTGACTCCAGCAACTACCTTCTTGCTATTGAAGCTCACAAGGTTCATCTGATATTGCCAACTCGTCTTGTGTCAAGAGTGCTTAGGAAGTAGTGTCAGGTGGCAAGGGAGCTTGGGAACGTGCTGCTAGCTCAGTTGACGCATGAGTAAGTCGTGCAGCTGGTAGTACTGTGGTAGGTGTTGCAAGAACTAGGGTTGTCTCTGCTTGTTTGGTGGCAGCTATTTGTTTCTGTTTGGCTTTTTTTGCAACTCGTGTAGCATGGGATGCCGTGTTTGTAGAATTTTCCGCTAGACTTTGACCTTCTATTGCACCATCAGTACCAGCAGAATCTGCAGGATTCATCCGCTTCTCATTCCCTACCATTATGTGTTTCTTCCTCTTTCTCTGTGCCATGTTAAGTCAAGCCGACAAGAAAAACGAATAACAATTTAGTTCTTCAGAACAAATTGATGCGTGATGCAGACGAACTGAACTTTGATGTTAGACAACCACATGATAGGAGGATGTAATATGTATGAAAAACAGGACGGAAGAGATAACCAGAACTATGATGTGTAAACTAAGAAGAAGACATTTCACCAAATTAGAAGCAATGCAATTGTCACAGCCCTAGATTCATGACAGTAAATAGTTGCATTAGTGAGCATGCATCGTGTTAAATTCAAAGAAATTTGAATTGAGGAAGATTCTCAAAGCCTCAGAAACCTTTTAAAAATGAGCAAGTTAAAAATTTCTTCAAATGAGCCCAAGGAAATGTTCATTTTAATCCCTGAAAATATTGGCAAGAGGTAAAATCCAAACCAATATTTTTAGAGCATTAAGAGTATTTAATTTGGGCATTTGAATTAAATCATAATGTATTTGAATTGGCTTTATTTCTATTATAAAATAAATACATGTCCAATAATTTTGGAAATCATTGTGGGGCTCTAGAGTAATAGTCCATCCAATAATTTACGGAAGCAAATAAATTGGTTTAGTACTCCTACTAAATCAAAACAAACAGAACTAAATAAATAGAAAAAAACCAGAGAGAGAGAGAGAACCTACCTGGCGCCTACCTGTGTGGCCTGCTGCGGAAGCCGGCCCAGCCCAGCCACCTCCCCTGCCAGTTGTCTTCCTCCTCTCGCCAGAAGGCAGAGGGGAAGCAGTGCACGGCGCTCACCTGTGCGGGCACGCAGCTGCCTGCCTGGCCCCTCCCTGGCCAGCGCGACGCTGGGATCGTCTCCCCGTGGCCTCCGGAACCCACCGACCCCACGCTCACTCTTTCCCCTTTGCCCCCTCGCTCTCTTCACGCCATGGCCGACGCACGCCCGAGCTCATCGCCACCGTAGTCATGCCCACAGCCGCCCTCAAGCCTCTCCGACCTATCCTCGACCTCCGCCACGTCTGCCTCGTCCTCTCCACCGAGCTGCGCGATGCCGGACGCCCCCGAACACCCTCACCGCCATCTTCTTCAACCTCGGCCGCCGGAGATCCCTCTCGGCGTCCCGCTCAGCCTCGACCCTCCCCGGCCTCGCCGTCTGCGCCAAAGGAACCTCTGTGAGCCCCCGATCGAAATCCCCCATACCTCATCGTCGCGCGCATCCTCTAGCTAGCTCCATAGCCGGAACCGAGAACTCCACGTCGCCGGTGATGTCACCGTCGTCGCTGCAGCCGCTGAGGCTTGAAACCGAGCGCGTCACCGTTCTCTGCACGCTCCCAGGAGCATGGAACGCCCACCAAATCCTCCTCCCGTGTACTCTAACGCCGAGCCCGACGTCACCCGAACTCCGGCCGCTGCCACGAGCTTGATTCCGGTGAGTCCGGTCGACCTCGGCCCCTCCTGCTTGCTTATATAGATGTGGCTGAGCGCCAGCTGCGCCTAGATGCTCTTCGCCGCCGTTTTGGTCGCCGGAGGGCGTTTCCCGAGCGGACTCCGCCGCGGCTTGAGGTCGCCGCCGGCCAAACTCCGGCGTGCCGACGTGGCCGTGTAATTAGTACTAATCACTGCTAGCTAAACCACCCACACACACTGACAGCGGGCCCTACAACTGGTCAAACCCCAGTCAGCGCTAGGTCTGACCGGGATTAGTCCCTGTGTCACTGATGTGTGGACCCCGCACGTCAGGTTTGACCTGGGTCAACCCGGTTGACCTGCTGACGCAGTGCTGTCGTCATGCTGACGCACTAAATTATTTACTGGATTTATTCTTATCCAGGAAATTCCAGAAAATAGTGCTAACTTCTAAAATTCATAGAAAATTATCTGTAACTCCAAATAAGATAAATTATATATGAAATATGATCAGAGAAATCCAAAGAATCTATTTATGGCATTATCATGCATGTTTGAACAACTTAAAGCTGCTGTATATAACAATTTGAATTAATGGCATTTGAAATGTCATATATGGAGTTTGAATTTTAATCTTAGATTCAAACCAACTCCATCTAACTTGCTGCTAGTTGCATTAGCTCAAACCACAGCATATTGCCATGTCATGATCATGCATCATATTGTGCATTGCATTGATTGTGTTCTTCCTTGTTTGCGGGTGTTTGCCCCCTCTCGATAGACGTGGTTCCGACGATGAGTTCGATGACACTGACGAAGAGCTATATTATCTTCAGAAGTGCGAGGCAAGCAAAACCCCCTTGTTCATTCCAATACAATCCCATTCTCTCACTCCTGCTCTCTTTTACTGCATTAGGACAACGCCGATTCAACTGTTACATGCTGCGGTAGTTGAACCCCTTTTCCTCTGCATGACCTGTCATTGCCACAGTAAATAGATGAAACCCCCTAGTATGAGTAGGAGTTGTTTGAGCCCTGATGTGCCTACTCATTCATGCTTGTTTGTCATGCCTGCTACTGCTTAGAGTTGAGTCGAGTCTGATTCACCGGGGATGAATTGGAATGGTGATGAACATGTCCTACTGCATGTGAGCTAAGTTTGTGAACACGATTTGGTAAAGGTAGCGGTGACAGGCCATGTAGGAGTACATGGTGGGTTGTCTCATTGAAACCGTCCTCAGGAACTGAGTTATGTGTTTGTGATCCATGAACAACTACTACCACACATTGGGATCCTTAATTGACTCTCTCGGCTTCTTAACCACCCTTGTCCTCTGTCCAGGAGTTGCAAGTAGTTTATGGTGTTTTTAGTATGCTGGAGGCCATGCGCAGCGCTGACCCGCGGGGTGGGCTGTGATGCGGTAGGCATGTGGCACGGTGTACCGGGCGCCCGTTTGGTGTCTCGGGAACCCTGCACACATCGTTCGGGGCCGTATGTGGAAACCTCGGCCGGACTCCCTGCGGATGGAACCTGAATAGGTGATAAAACTGGACTAGAGACTTGAGTGTTTAGGTAGGCCGTGGCCGACACCCTCGCCAGGCTTCCGCTTGAAGGTTGCCGAGATACATGACGTGTACATGGCGGTAAGTGGCGAGAGCGTGTGTGACGAAGTACACCCCTGCAGGGTTAACATCATCTATTCGAATAGCCGTGTCCGCGGTAAAGGATTTCTGGTTTGCCTATAACAGTTCATAGACAAGTGAAAGTGGATACTCTAAAATGCGCAAGATAAGCGTGAGTGTTATGGAAGGCGTTCTCGTAGGGAGACGGGAGCGGATCCATATTGGTGTATTGATATGGTGAATATGTGGACTCGTGTGCGCCACCTCAAAAGAGTTACTTGTAGTCATAGTTTAGGATAGCTACTGAGTCAAAGCTGGCTTGCTGCAGTCAAACTCCACCACCCCCTTTGTTGATACCGATGCATATGTAGCTAGTTCTGATGTAAGTCTTGCTGGGTACATTTGTACTCACGTTTGCCTATTTTACGTTTTTGCAGAGAGACTTCAGTCTCGCTAGTAGTACTGCTTGGACTTCGATGTTTAGCTTGTTACCTCAGCTACGATCTTGTGCCCTCGGCAGGATCTAGTAGATAGTCAGGCTTCTCAGCCTTTTCATTTGTAGATGTCTGTACTCAAACATGTTAAGCTTCCGCATGTGCTTTGACTTGTATGCTCTGAATGTTGGGTCATGAGACCCATGTTTGGAATATCTCGCTCCTCGGAGCCTAATGAATAAATACTTGAGTCGTAGAGTTATGTTGTGATGCCATGTTATATTTACACATATCGAGCATATTGTGTGTATGATTGAAATGCTTGGTATGTGTGGTATCCGACAACCTAGTTGTTTATCCTTGGTAGCCTCTCTTATGGGGAAATGTAGTCTTGTGCTTCCATGAGCCATAGTAGTCCGCTACAGCCCGGTTCACCGGAGTCCTGCTAGCCCAGCACTACTGCTCTGGAACACTTGACTGGCCGGCATGTGATTCACTTCGTTCCTGTGTCTGTCCCTTCGGGGAAATGTCACGCGGTGACATCCGGAGTCCTGCCTAGCCTGCTACAGCCTGGGTTCCCGGAGTCCTGTTAGCCCAGTGCTACAGCCCGGATTCGCACGCTGCTGACCGACATGCTCGATGTTGATTCATGTATGCCTGTCCCCGTAAGTTAGTGCCACTTTGGGTTCACGACTAGTCATGTCGGCCTGGGTTCTCTGTCATATGGATGCTAGCGACACTATCATATACGTGATCCAAAAGGCGCAAACGGTCCCGCGCCATGGTAAGGCGACACCCGTGGGAATACCGTGCGTGAGGCCGCAAAGTGATATGAGGTGTTACAGGCTAGATTAGTGTGACTTAGAATCGGGGTCCTGACAGCAATGGAAGGTAGACACCATATGAAAGATGCTACAAATATCGCTCTGCCAAGTTAACAGTGTCTCATCACAAATGGCGTTTAAACAAATGTGAAGCAGTACAAGAAATAAATCATATGCAAGATGCAAACAACATCACACTACCATGTTAGAGGTCTCTCGTCATTAGTGCCATTGCATATTCACAGCATTGCATATTCACAGCTTATGATGTGTAAACTAAGGAGAAGGCATTTCAACAAATTAGAAGCAATGAAAGCTAGACACCATATGAAAGATGCAACGAATATCACTCTACCAAGTTAAAACTGTCTCGTCATAAGTGCCATTTCAACAAATTAGTAGTACAAGCTAGAAAAGAATGTGAGATGTAACCTATATCACACTCCGAAGTCAAACGTGTCTTATGATAAGTGATTGTTGCAGGTTACACAACAGTAGTAATTTGATGTAAGAACATGGTGTGATAGAGAGATATTGTATTTTCTAGAAACAGGAACACGTGTCTTATTCAAGTATAATGTGTAAAGTAAGCAGATGGAATTCAACAAAATTAGAAGCAATACAAGCTAGACATCACACATAACATGCAACCATATATAACAGTGCCAAGTTAGAGGAAGCACCGGTGATGCTGCACTAGGGGAGACGTGCTCATCATAAACACAGCTTTGTTGAGTGTCTATGCATGTGTTGTCTTGGAAACCATCTTGGGGTGTGGAGGAGTAGAAACTGTATAGGCCCTCCGTTCGGAAGGATCACCTTTATCCGCTGCCTTGCTAACTTCCTTCCGCTTTATTGATTTTGAATTGTCAAGTAAAACCAACAAGAAAAAGCAATAAAATTCTCTCTTCAGAACTCATTCATGCATGATACTGACAATCACTACTTTGATATAAGGCAAACACATGATACCAGGATGGAATATGTACGAAAAACAGGACGACATGGCATGTTCACAACTGTTTGTGTAAACTAAGCAGAAACCATTCCAGCAAATAAGAAGCAATGCAAGCTAGACACCACATGAAAGATGCAACCAATATGACTCTGCCAAGTTAAAAGCGTCCCATCATAAATGGAATTTCAACAAATTAGAAGCAGCACATGCTATAAATCATATGAAAGATGCAACTAATATCTCACTGCATATACTTAAGGTTTGTCGTCATGTTGATTGATGCGGGATACAAAAAAACAATAGTTTTATGTAAGGACATGCTTAATAGACAGATGTACTATGTACTAAATACAGGAAGGCATGTCACATTAACAGGTATAATGTATAAGCTAAGCAGACTAGCACATGCAGTTTAACCAGATTGGAAGAATTACAATCTAGACACCATATGCAACATGCAACCACATATCACGCTGCCAAGTTAGAGCAAGCACCTGCGATGCTAGTGTAGGGGAAATGCTGTAATCAACTACAGAGCTACGTCACTATCTTCATCTAGCATTTCTGTTTCTTGAGAATCATGTCGGGAGGCTGACGCTGCATTCTTTAAATGAGGAGTAGTCCCCTTTCCTGCCTGCCTCGTCATAAGTGATTGATGAGGGATACACAAGAACATTAGTTTGATGTAAGAACATGGTTAATACACAGATGTACTAGTATGTACCAAAAACAGAAAGGCATGTCATATTCAAAGGTATAATGTGTAAGCTAAGCAGATGCAATTTAACCAAATTGGAAGCAATACAAGCTAGACATCCGGCTGGAGTGGCGAGCATGATCATCTAGGACCTGAGAACCTGGTGGGAGGCGGGCTGCTTCGCCACCATCGCAGCTTTTTAGTTGGCTTCTAGGTGATGCCTATCTTTGCTAGGCTTGTCACTGGCTCAGCCAGTGCCCTGACTAGCTATTTGTCTTTTGGTGCTCACGGGAGGGTGGTTCATGTAAAAAATATCTTTCCTTATCTTACTGTCGGGTGGTTGGTGCGACATATGCCAACGGATGGCTTATCATTGTGGGTGCCTGGAAATGGGATGAGGCGAAGACATGCACGCCGGCGGATCTTACCCAGGTTCGGGGCTCTCCGAGGAGATAACACCCCTAGTCCTGCTCTGCGGGGTCTCCGCATGATCACTAGATCAAGGAAAGGTAGCTACAATCGCTCCTAGAGCTGTTGGGTTCAAGGGAGAAGAAGAACAAGGCTAGCTCTTGCTTTTCTCTATCTCTATGGTGTGTGTGCTGTGTTCAGAAGCTAACCCTTTGCATGGGTGCTCCGGGGGGTTTATATAGGCCTACCCCCCGAGGGTACAATGGTAATCCGGCTGGGCACTGGTCCCAGCCGTCAGTGTCTACGCTCGCCGGCTTCTCCGCCGGCTGTTGGGTCCCGCCGGCTGTTGGGTCCCGCCGACTGGTGGGTCCCGCCGGCTGCCGGCTTCTTGGTCGACAAGCCGGCCCCACCGCCTAGGGTCTTGTCGGCGGCTGCTTACTGTAGCCTCGCCTCTGATGACGAGGGCTTTGTCGAGGTAAGCGTGGCGACAGTGGGCCGCCTCGGGGGATCTCACTGTAGCCTTACCTCGTCTTGTCTCCTTAATGGGGCTCCTGCTTCGAGGAAGGGGGTAGCCGGCTTTTGGGGGCCGGCTACACCCTCGGTCGACTGGGGGAGGCCGGGCCGCCTCCGCGCCTCTCTCTGGCGGAAGGGGCCCGGCGCCTACGGGCCGTACAGGAGTCGGTCGTGGATGACGTTGAGGCTGGCATGGCTACAGTGCCGAGCCGAACAGGAGACGGTCATCCCGTACGGCCTCCTGTGGCCATGCCTGCCTCGGGCCTCGGGGGTAGTGGGCCGCACTGTGGCCACACCCCGTCTTGTCACCGTTATGTGGGTGTAGCTTTGGTGGTTGTGGTCTCGGCCGGCTTCTTGGAGTCGGCGTTCTTCTTGGCCGGCTTCTTGGAGTCGGCTACCCCGTAGTCGTCCCGGGGAGGGGTTGCTGAGGCTGGGTCGCCTTCCGGGAGTCGGCTTCAGAGGTAGCCGGCCAGGGAAGGCGGCCCAATGCTTGGAGTGCTTGGAGGCCCGAAGGCCTGATAATTTTTTCAGAAGAACCAGGGGCAGTCGGTTAGGCTACCCGTGGCCATTTACGCCAACAGTAGTCCCCGAAGCTGATTGGGCTTCGAGGTGGAGTAGGGGTTGAGAAGCTCGATCAGCTTCCTATCTTGACAAGTCGGCAGCTGGGAGCCGGCTTTAGTTAGGCGTGCCGCCTTGGTCGAAAACTCCGCAGTCGGAGGGCGGGAGCTCGCTAGCGTGTGCTCCGGGCCGCGGGCCGGCCACTTGCCGTCTGCGAACCACGTGGCCTCCCTCGGCTAGAAAGCCTGCCAGCCCACGCACGTGACGGGACGTCGCCGCAGGGCGGGGGCCCACCACGTCCGCGCCCGGGCCCAGGCGCGGATTCTCTGTATCCTGAAACCGCCCGCACGTCTCCTTGCGGCAGTTTGGGCTCGCCTTTAGGGCGCAATAATCGCGGGGCGTGGGGAGAATGGGTGCAGTTAATCCCACGTCTCCCCCCACGTCCGGCGTCTTCGGCCTCGCCTCGCGAAGCTATAAGTACGGGGAGGTGCAGGGCGGCAGGCCCTCACACGCTCCTCCTACTTCCACCATCTTCTTCGCTCGCCGTTTCTTGCAACAGCGCCTCGCCGCCACGCTCTTCCACCGCATGTTCCTCCGCCGCCGCGCAAGTTTTTGCCATGCCTCCCGCCACGGAGCAGTACGACGGGGATTGGGACGGCTCCAACGTGCACGAAGACCACGTCGAGTTCCTCCGCAATACTCTGCGGCTGCCGGCCGCGGACAAGGTGGAGGTCCGCCTTGCGCCGGCGAGGGAAATTACGCCGGAGCCGCGGGAGGGCGAGCGGGTGGTCTTCCGCTCGCACTTCTTGCGCGGCATCGGCCTGCCAGTGAGCGCCTTCTTCCGCTCCTGGCTCGATTTCTATCAGCTCCAGCCGCACCACCTCACCCCAAAGGCGGTGTGCTGCTATCAGCCTTCGTCACCCTGTGCGAGGGCTACCTCGGCGTCCTCCCCACCCTCGAGCTCTGGGGGGAGTTCTTCCAGTCCAAATTGGGCACACGCATGCAGGGCGTGCCGGCCCAGACTGGCGCCTTCATCGCGTCGCGGAGGTCGGTAGCCGACAACCCCTTCCCCGTCATCACGCTGATCCAATCGGTGAAGAAATGGCAAAAATCGTACTTCTACGTGCGGAACATCGCCCCGCGGGGCGACTACATCAACCTGCCGGCTTACGTAGCCGGCCCTCCGGCGGGCAGGCGGCCCCAGTGGTCCTTCCGGGCCGTGACTCTGACGCCGGCCGGGTCCGCCGCCGTCGCCCGAGTGCGAGAGCTGACCCAGTCGGAGGGCTTGACGGGGCCCGACCTGCTGGCCGCATTCGTCACGCGCCGGGTTCTTCCGCTCCAGAGCCGGCCTCATCTGGTCTGTCAGATGAGCGGCCAGCTCGATCCGAGCCGAATGTGCACCAAGGAGACGCCGCGCGAGGAGGTCGCCTATATGGTGAACTATCTTGCGAATTGCAAACTCACCGAAGAGTGGCAGTTCGGCAAGGAACCATATAGCCGAGCCAATCCGCCGCCTACGGTATGCTCTCCTTGTCTCTTTTTCTTTTTCCTTGATTTGTTGCCGAGTTCCTCTTGGCCGACTCTAACTTAGTCGGTTCATTTTTCGACAGAGTCCTCTTCTTCGGCCGGCCAGCGGGTCAGACGCGGAGGGAGACGCCAGTTGGTATGGCTTGTCGGGTGGAGCCGATCCGTGCTAGGGCATCTGCTTGGTCGTTGTTGGCCCTTGGCACGTGGAGGAACTCGCACCCCTCGAAGTATCCGCTGATCTGCTGGACGAGGAATCGATAACTCGCCATGTTCGTGTCCTTGGCGTCCCAGTCGCCAGACGATCGCTGGACCACCAAGTCTGAGTCGCCGTAGCATAGGATCCGGTGTATGCCAAGCTCTTTGGCTAGCCGGAGCCCGTGTACGAGCGCCTCGTACTCGGCCACGTTGTTGGAGGCGGCGAAGTGGATCTGCAGCGTGTACTTGAGCTTGTCGCCTTTGGGAGAGGTGAGGACGATGCCGGCTCCCAAGCCGGTGCGCATCTTGGACCCGTCAAAGTGCATCCGCCAATGGTTAGAGTCGGGAGCCGGCGGTAGGTACTGGGTCTCGGCCCAGTCGACGAGGAAGTCGGCCAATGCTTGTGACTTGATGGCGGTGCGGGGTTGGTAGAAGATTGTGTAGGGCGCCAATGCAATGGCCCCTTTTGCCACCCGGCCGGATGCATCCCGGCTGCCTATGATCTCGGCGAGCAGGGCAGTGCATACGACCGTGATGGGGTGCTCTTGGAAGTAGGGCTTCAGTTTCTTGGCAGCGAAGTACACCCCATAGCACATCTTCTGGTAGTGCGGGTAGTTTTGCTTTGAGCTGGATAGCACTTCGCTGAGATAGTACACCGGCCTCTGGACTAGCTGGGCTCGGCCTTCCTTCGGGCGCTGGACCACAACAACAGTGCTGACGACTGGGCTAGTCGCGGCGATGTAGAGGAGCATGGGCTCCTTCTCAGTCGGCGCCGCCAGGACAGGCGGAGTGGTCAGCATTTTCTTCAACTCATGGAAGGCTTGGTCGGCTTGGTCGTTCCACTCGAAGTGAGTGGACTTCTTCATGAGTCGGTACAGGGGGAGAGCCTTCTCTCCTAGTCGGCTGATAAAACAATTCAGGGAGGCTAAGCAGCCAGTGAATTTCTGCACATCTCGCAGTTTGGTGGGAATCTCCATCCTCTCGATGGCCTTGATCTTGACAGGGTTGCATTCGATGCCGCGTTCGGAGACCAGGAAGACCAGCAGCTGGCCGGCTGGCACTCCGAACACGCACTTCTCGGGGTTGAGCTTGATTTGGAATCGGCGCAAGTTGGCGAATGTTTCTTTCAGGTCTTCCAGCAAGTTACCGCGCTTCTCTGTCTTCACCACAATGTCGTCTACATAGACGTGGGCATTTCTGCCGAGTTATTTCAAGAGGCATTTCTGCATGCAACGCTGAAAAGTGGCACCGGCATTTCTCAAGCCGAATGTCATAGTCAGGTAGTGGAAAGCTCCAAAGGGTGTGATGAAGGCAGTCTTCAGGCGGTCAGCTGGGTCCAACTTGATCTGATGGTACCCTGAGTACGCATCCAAAAAACTTAACAGCTCGCATCCGGCTGTGGAGTCTATCACTTGGTCAATCCGTGGCAGAGCAAACGAATCCTTTGGGCAGGCCTTGTTCAGACTGGTGTAGTCTATACACATACGCCACTTGTTATTCTTCTTCAGAACCAGAACTAGGTTGGCAAGCCACTCTGGAAAGAACACTTCCATGATAAAGCCAGCGGCAAGGAGCCGGGCTATCTCTTCTCCCACAATTCTTCGCTTCTCTTCTGACAGTCGGCGGAGGGGCTGCTTGACCGGCTTCGCATCAGCTCGGACATGTAATTTGTGCTCGGCGAAATCCTTCGGGACACCCGGCATGTCCTTTGGGGACCATGCAAAGATGTCTCGATTCTCACGGAGGAAGTCGACGAGCTCGCCTTCCTATTTACTATCCAAGTTCGCCCCAATGACAACGAACCTCTCCGGGTTCTCCGGGTCCAGAGGTATCTTCTTCGTCTCTTTGGCAGGCTGGAAGGAGCCCTGCGCATCACTATCCTTGGGGTTGGGGACAAGGCCGGCTGCTTGCCGGCCATGGCCACAACCCGTTCCAACATCTTCTTCTCTTCTGCCACCACGAGGGACTCGGCCAGCCGGCTACTGGCCATGGCGCACTCGATGGACTTCTTGTAGTCGCCGGCTACCGTGATGATCCCCTTCGAGCTCGGCATCTTCATCTTCAGGTAGGCGTAGTGGGGCATAGCCATGAACTTGGCCAGGGCAGGTCGACCGAGCAGTGCATGATAGGGGATCTCCAAATCCACTACCTCGAACTATATTGCTTCTCGGCGAAAATGATCTTTGTCTCCGAAGAGAACATCCATTTTGATCTTGCCGATTGGGGAGCAAGACAGGCCAGGGACAATACCATGGAAGACGGTGCGGCTCGGCATGAGCTGCTTCGCTTTGACGTTCAGCTTCTCCATGGTATCGCGGTACAGTATGTTGATACTTCTTCCGCCGTCTATCAGGACGCGGGAAAATCTGGCAGCTCGCCTCTCCGTCGTGAGGCTGACATCCAAGACCATTGCATAGGAGCCAGGCGAAGGCATTACCTCTGGGTGGTCGGCCTGGCTCCAGCTGATTGGTTTTTCTGACCAGTGCATGAACTTGGGAGTGCTAGTGGCGACTGCATTCACTTCTTGATGCTGTCGGTGTCGGCTGCGCTTGTCGTCGGCTTGACTGGTGAAGATGACGTAGGCGGCGTGCTCTTCGGGAAATTCGTCTTGGATGGCGCCGACTGCCGGCCGAGCCGCCGACTGCTGGGGGGCTGGAGGCGGCGGGCCGGGAGGCGGAGGCGGCAACATCCCCTCGCCCTTGGTGATGCGGGTGAGCCAGTGGCATTTCCGGGTTCTGTGGTTGGACGGCTTCGCGCCGCTGTGGAACTTGCAGGGGGCGTCGAGAGCTTGTTCGTAGGAGAAAGACGGCTGCCAAGCTGGCCTTCCACCCTTCTTCTTGGGAGCGGGCCGTTCTTCGGGCTGCTCGTCTTCAACTGTGGCCACCTGCCGACTGGAGGAAGTCGTCATGGGGCCTTGCGCCTGTGGTCGTTCTGGTAGGGGCGCCGATTAGGGTCGCCAGCCGGCGTCTTAGGAGCCGAAGCAATCACTTTCCCCGAGGCGTCCACTCGGAGCTCCGTCTTCATTGAGGAGTCAGCTGTGGCGTACTTGTCCGTGATGACCAGCAACTCATCGAGGGTAGCCGGCTCGTCACAGAGGAGTCGGTGCTTGAGGAGGGTGCCCTCTCGGCACCCGGCGGTGAAGTACTCGATGGCCTGGACCTCGTGCACCCCCTCGCAGGAGTTGCGGAGCTCGGCCCATCGCGTGAGGTAGTCGCGGGTCGACTCGTTGGGCCCTTGGACGCAGAGGGAGAGCTGGCGAGGCTTGGGAGGCCGCTTGTAGGTGCTGGTGAAGTTGCGAACGAAGACTTCGGTGAAGTCCAGCCAACTGTTGATGCTGTAGGGCTTGAGGCTATTGAGCCATGTGCGCGCCGTGCCTTGCAGCATGAGGGGGACGTACTTCACGGCGACGCGCCGATTGCCGTTGGCTATGCTGACGGCCGTGGAGTAGTCGATGAGCCAATCTTCCGGCTTCACCGAGCCGTTGTACTTGGGCGTGTCTTTGGGGAGCGAGAACCCTTTGGGGAAGGGCTCGTCGCGGATGCGGGGGCCAAAGCATGGCGGGCCGACATCGTCTTCTTCTTCTAACGCCAATGATCGAGCAAGGCGGTCGATCCTGTGGCGGGCGCCGTTCTCGCCGACTCTTTCTCGGCGGCCGAGTCGGTCGCCAAGAGTCGGGTGTGTGATAGGCGGTGGAGTGAGGCGTCTTTCTCTTCGAGGCGGGGGAGGAGGCAGATTTCCTTGGTGTTCAACCGCTCGAGGGCGGCCTTCCGTGTCGCGCTCGATGGTAATGCGAGTCCGGCTGCGGCTGGCAGCCGGCTCCTTGTCTTTCTTCTGGCGCACGCCGCTCGCAGTCGGCGAGTGGGACGTCGCGGCGTGCTCCCGGCGCGGGGGATGACTATCAGTACGGGCGCCGGCTTCGTGCGGTTCTGCAGCCGCGTCGATCAGCTGCTGGATCCGTCTTGCCATGTAGGGGAGCTCATCGGCTCCCAGCCCATTGAGCTCTTCTGCAGCCGCCTGAGCGGCTTGCAGATTCTCGAGCGGGGTGGCGTAGACGGGTGGTCTGCCCCCAGCATGCTAGCGACGGCCGCGCCGCGCTTTTGGACGAAGCCGGCTCGGCTCGGGCCGCTAGGCATCGGCGTACCGAAGGCGGCGCGGTCGACTTCACGCTGGTGGGCCTCGGTGAGGCGTCTCATGGAGGCTATCTTCTGGCCCTCTGCGATGAGGGCAAGGCGGCGTGCCTCCAGGGTCTTGGCGTCGGCGTCGGCCGGGATGGGGACGGAGAGGTCGTGCATTGCCGCTTGCAGGGCGTCGTGGGCATTCTCGCCCGAGTTGCCGACGTGGCTGATGACCAGCACTTCGGTGACAGCGCTGCTGCCGCTGTCAGCTCGAGGGAGGGGGTCGTCGAAGACCACCACGTCGGAGGGGTAGGCGTCAAGCGATGCTGTGTCGGAGTCGATGAGCATCGGGTCGGTGGAGCCGACCGACTCCATGTCTGCAGCAGGCTCGCTGGAGACGTGAAGCTGGTCGAGGAGGCTGACGAGGCGGTTCTCGGGGTAGTCGGTGCCTGCGTCGGACGCAGGCTCGTCGGAGATGCGAGTCTCGCCGAGCAGATCGGCGAGGCAGCTCGCTGCGCAGGCGTCGTCGACGCCTTGCAGCGCGTCGAGGCAAACGCCATCGGGCGCAGCAGGCTGGCTGCGCTCGCAGGGGAGGAAGAGGGTTCCCGTCCAGAACAGGTCTCCGGACGACGGTGCACCTGGCCCCACGGTGGGCGCCAAATGTCGGGTGGTTGGTGCGACATATGCCAACGGATGGCTTATCATTGTGGGTGCCAATAAGACATCGCCGGTGCCTGGAAACGGGATGAGGCAAAGACATGCACGCCGGCGGATCTTACCCAGGTTCGGGGCTCTCCGAGGAGATAACACCCCTAGTCCTACTCTGCGGGGTCTCCGCATGATCACTAGATCAAGGAAAGGTAGCTACAATCGCTCCTAGAGCTGTTGGGTTCAAGGGAGAAGAAGAACAAGGCTAGCTCTTGCTTCTCTCTATCTCTATGGTGTGTGTGCTGTGTTCAGAAGCTAACCCTTTGCATGGGTGCTCCGGGGGGTTTATATGGGCCTACCCCCCGGGGGTACAATGGTAATCCGGCTGGGCACTGGTCCCAGCCGTCAGCGTCTACGCTCGCCGGCTTCTCCGCCGGCTGTTGGGTCCCGCCGGCTGTTGGGTCCCGCCGACTGGTGGGTCCCGCCGGCTACCGGGTCCCGCCGACTGGTGGGTCCCGCCGGCTGCCGGCTTCTTGCTCGACAGGCCGGCCCCACCGCCTAGGGTCTTGTCGGCGGCTGCTTACTGTAGCCTCGCCTCTGATGACGAGGGCTTTGTCGAGGTATGCGTGGCTACAGTGGGCCGCCTCGGGGGATCTCACTGTAGCCTTACCTCGTCTTGTTTCCTTAATGGGGCTCCTGCTTCGAGGAAGGGAGTAGCCGGCTTCTGGGGGCCGGCTACACCCTCGGTCGACTGGGGGAGGCCGGGCCGCCTCGGCGCCTCTCTCTGGCGGAAGGGGCCCGGCGCTTGCGGGCCGTACAGGAGTCGGTCGTGGATGACGTTGAGGCTGGCGTGGCTACAGTGCCGAGCCGAACAGGAGACGGTCATCCCGTACGGCCTCCTGTGGCCATGCCTGCCTCGGGCCTCGGGGGTAGTGGGCCGCACTGTGGCCACACCCCTTCTTGTCACCGTTATGTGGGTGTAGCTTTGGTGGTTGTGGTCTCGGCCGGCTTCTTGGAGTCGGCGTTCTTCTTGGCCGGCTTCTTGGAGTCGGCTACCCCGTAGTCGTCCCGGGGAGGGGTTGCTGAGGCTGGGTCGCCTTCCGGGAGTCGGCTTCAGAGGTAGCCGGCCAGGGAAGGCGGCCCAATGCTTGGAGTGCTTGGAGGCCCGAAGGCCTGATAATTTTTTCATAAGAACCAAGGGCAGTCGGTTAGGCTACCCGTGGCCATTTACTCCGACACTTACCGACTTCGGCCTTTCGAATACAAGCTAGACACCTTATGGAACATGCAACCACATATGACACCGCGAAGTTAAAGCAAGCACTTGGGATGGTGGTTCATTGCGAGCGAGGTCATCAACTCCAGAGCTATGTTTACCGTCTCCATCTGCTGACACTGCACCCTTTATAGCGCTGTAACGTGTCTTGCCTACCCGCACACAAAGCTGGAGCCACTTCTCTCTTTTCTTTTTGGCTTCTCTCATGGCAGCAGAGTCTGAAATACCCTTGCATAAAAACACAATAGTGAGAGTAAGGGTGAAGTGTGTGCAGAACTATTGCACTGTAAAAGTAGGAGATAGCAGGTGGCTGAAAAATAAATGACAGGAGACATATGATAGCTCTACAACATTGCATGGCAAACAAAATTAGATTCTACTCCGTATGATTTTGTAATATATGAGCACAGGAAATGCAGGTACTCCTCCAGCACACCACCACATGTGGTCATATCTAAGATAACAGTTGACTAAAAATTAATAGGTCAGTCGATTTTTTTAATGAACCGTCCAATCTATAAGGAACGGGCAGATGGCCTTCGTCTACCTCCTGCCAGTCACTGTTGACGATCTTTCTCGAATCGCTAGTGACCACCGGCCCAGACCCCTGCCTCCGCCGCCCCGCCCTCCCATCGACCTCACACCACCGCCGTGCTTGGCAGCGCCCCCAGGCCATCCCTTTAATCCCGGCCGACCTCGAGATCGGGCGCCAGTAGCTCTAGGCCGCACACGCCCCTAAGATAAACACCAAGGCACTGCTTCCCCGGCGTAATAGGCGTACTAGCGTCTGTTACGCCGGGGAATGCTTCCGTTAATTGGGAATCAACTGGCCAAAAATTGAAATTCAGGGGGGGCGACGGACCTCTAGCTAAGGTGAAATAGTATATGAGGAGAAACCTTGTGCATCACGAGTTACTAGGAACATCTAGTATCAAGAAGAAGCGGTCAACTAGTGTCTTCTGTGGGATGAATACCGTGCAAGCAGAGACGTAAGATTTGCACGAATAAGGGAAGAGGAGTACCTTTTTCGGTTGCTGGTGTGGTCACCTCCACATGTCGCGCCGATCTTCTTCTTTTTACCGGGGAAACCGATGTTCTGGAGGGTGCAGGCTTGGACGAACCCATGGCCAAATTGTTGACTGTGTTGCCGTGGCCGTATGTCGGCGGAGGGGAAGCAGATCCGAGGCGGCAAAGGACGGCGTAGCAGGAACAACTCCGGTGCGGTGGAGGGTGGCGAAGTTGGAGCGGCAGCGGTGAGGCGCAGGACGGCATGGTTGAACTGGCTCGGGTACGGACGGCTCGGCCTCGGCTTCAACTACTAGCCGTGGAGGGCGTTGCGGTTGAGGTTGCGGTGGACGACGACGTCGGGGTATCGGCTCCGGCGTGATGGAGGAGGGCGGCGGTTGATGGGTGGGATGGGGTGGCGGACTGAGGACGTCGGGGTTTCGCGGCTGGTGGAGAGGTAGTTTTGGCGCCCACGGAGTACGAATGGGGAATCGGACGGGTGGGGGGAACCATGTTTCGGTCTGGGACGCGCTTGTTTTTGGCTTTTTTGAACAGAAGATGGGACACGCTGGTTTGAAATTTGGGGAAAGTACAAACTTTTTCCCCCTCTTAAATTTTGGACCTACTGCGGGTCGGGGGTAGGATGGTAATCCCAGGTGTCCCAAATAGTGGGCGGGAGCGATTTCGGCTGCGCGCATGTGTGCTTAGGCGGCCATTGTGTATGAATGTTTTTCGGATGCGGTTGCGTGGCGTCTAGATGAAGCTACAAACCTACCCCGGTTTAGACCTTTGGACGTCGGGCCGGTAGGTTTCACGGGTCGGAGTTATTAGAAAAGTAATTTCCTTGTACTACCAAACATTGGTCTCACGCAGTTTCGGGCGAGTAGAGGCTCTTTTGGCGCTTCGTTCGGAATTTTGAAACACAAGCATTCACGTTTAGAGTACTCTTGAACTATGAAGATTGACCTAAATAGACAATGTTATATTTGACCTTGTATGTTTGAAAACCTCATTAAATTATCCGCTTCTTTTTGAAATTTTGACACTTGAAAATCCTATAACTACGATTATTTTGGAATGGAGGAGGTAAATTTGAATCTATTTTGTACACGACTACATATGCTATTATGTACAAAATCAGAGCAAAGATTGGTGCCCCCATAATTTAGGTATGGTTTACAAATGCCATGATATCAAATTCAAATAATTGAATGGACTTCATGTTGAATTCGTTTTTTAAACCACCTTAAGTTGAATTCAAATGTATGCTAGTTCATAGGTAGCTATTTATAATGTCCATTGTGTAACTTCCGTATGTATAATGTGCTTTACACACACAACATGAACTATACTCACGTTTATATTCGATTGCTAAAGCGATGCATTGTGTGGAGTTCAAAATACTAACTATGTGGATCAATTGTGTCGAATAATAACATAGACATGCTCAAACTCGATAGAATCTAGATGTCTGATGGATCAATGACCGCTCCTTACGCGAATTGCAAATATCATGACCCCATCCTAATATTTGGATACAATTTATATCTTTAATCAATGTGTAGAGCAGTCTTTTACGTGTAGTTTCACTCTCCATCGGTGGTCTCTCACACATGCTCACACACTCTCTCCCGAGGTGTCTTTCTCGCACACATGCTCTAGATATAACCCTCCCTCCCTCTCGTAACCATTTACAACTGTTTTCACTAACCTTTATCACAAGCACTCTTCCTCTCGCAAACATACGCACGCACAATCCTCATCGACCCTTTCTATATACACGGACCTGCCTACGTGTCTCATGTACGCACATTATCTTTACGCCTGTCTCTCACGCATTGCCTCACACCTCTCTTCCTAATCGACGAGTATGATTCTAGCAGAGCATTCTGTAGGATGCCCCTTAAAGTTAGGTTGGATGAATAGTAATATCAGAGATAAAGGGGTTACCTTAGTATGAGAACCTACGGTTACAAATCCTAGCCGGCTTTGTCAGTGGACAGAGAGTCCTTCACAATTATGCTATCTTTGTCTTGTACGACTAGTCATCCATGGGTCTTCCTAAATGCGTCACAGGCCGACCAATGTGGCGCAGGTCGGAACCGAATGAAGGGCCTCACGTCGACCCACCGGACCTCACGCGGTGACACACCCTCTGCCCCCATGTCTCATTATCTTCTCACACCCACACATACCAACACAAACACCACACACACAGAAAATTTCTCCTGGTGCCTCTATTCCCTCCCCCCTTGCATATACACACTCAAGGGAATGGAATCTCTCGTCGTGACGTCATATTCGTCTCTCTCTCTAGACCACTCTCATTTCTTGTGTTATCTCTCCCACGCCCCCCGTCGGCGCCTCTATCCATGCCTCTCTCGAATACGTAATACACACACATACCTCTCTAGGCCCCGCCAAATGCATCAACTACACATTCACACATGTTACATCACGTACCCCATTGATCTAAAAAGCCCTCTCTTCACGTTTATTTCGCATACAATATTCCTTTCGAATAAAGTGTGACCAAAAAATTATTTTAGAGTTTCTACATATATACAACATTACAAAATTATATGGAGGAGTACGAACGCTAATTTGCATTGCATGGTGCCCACAATGATATTTATTCCGCAGTGTGAATTTGTATATTTTTATACTATATACAAAGTTAGTCATAATAAAGAGAAACGAAGAGCATCTCTCTCTCCATCGCATACCCCCCCTGTACGCCCCTTTCACGTATGCACACAAAACTATCTCCAGGTCTTCTAAAAGTAAGCCCCCAGAAAATTCACGCATGTTTCATCTTTCTCTCGGGATATATGCAATGACGATCATTGTATTTGAAGCGAAAGCACGATACATACATTGGACTTCAGAATCCACTCATTACGGTCACCATTTACGTTTAGTGGTTATTATACAGTCACGGGCTCACCGTACAACTCTGTATTTGCTCACGACATGACTAGTTGACCAGTTAAACGCTCCACGTGGCACCTCTAGTGTTGCATCACATTATCTCACTACCATCGTGCCCACTTGTCGACTTGTATCTACTCTACATCTACACTCTTATAAAATACATAAAATACACTCTTATAAAAAACAAAGTTGGTGATGATGGTGTGCCTGCCATCCTGCAATATAGGCCGTCCGATTTATATCTGACGGATAGGAAAGAAACTATGGCAATTTTGCAAAAAGGTACCCACACACTTCTCCACATTTGCAAATAAGGCCTTCCCTCGTTCATCCTTTTCTCTCACAAGATAAACAAGTCATACAAATGCATCTTGATGTTACGTGCAACGCACAGGCGTCTTGCTAGTAAGAATGAAAACAAACGACAAAAAATATTTGGACGGTGGTTCAAAGTCATGACCGCGGGCACAGCGGACAAGGTGGCCTTGTATTGGTATGCTGAGCCGTCTGTTTTAACACATAGGAGTTGGTGTGGTGATTATACACACACGCACGTATGCACACGAACTGCATCCACGCAACACTCACACAAACACATGCACCCACGCACGCACGCAACACTCACACGTACACACGCAGCCACGCACGCACGCAACACTCACACGCACACACGCACGCATGCATGCACACACCAGTACACCACACGACCAACACACACTCTCACGCTCAAGTGCTCAACCTACACGTGCATGCGCACACATCAGGCCCTGACAGACACATAGACAACCAGGTGATTCCCGCGCACGGGTTGGAGCCTTGTCGCGCCTGCGTAAATTTGTGTTTATCTGACCTTTTGCCTATGCGAACTGACAGGTGGGACCCACAAGGAACGTGGTCAATTTAACTAGTCAACATGGCGCCACGTAGACTATTTGGCCGATGAACAGAGTGCAATCCGATGCTGAACTATGAGCAAGTGACCATATAATCACCGCAAAACGTATATAGTGACCGTAATCAGCTTATTCTGAAGTTCGGTGACCGTATTACGCTTTTCTCTCTGTAGGCCCTCCAAAACTACATCTCTACACGTTCTCGCATGTTACATCTAACAACTATGCAATACAGCACTACTACTACACTCTAACACAATAAATCATATGTGTTTTTAGTTTTAATAGATATCATATTGTTACTTATAATTATTCAGTTTGCATACATTAAAATTGCCTTTGAAATGTATGGCCAGTATCATCTACCGCACGGGAAAAATCCCGCCCTTTCCTGTTTAATCGGGTTTGTATCGATGGATCGTGCGAAACAGCAAAACTATAGTACTATACAGTACTACAAGTGACAGTTCACTGGGCCGTCGTGTCGTCTACTCCTCCGTCGTAAGAGTGGAGCGCTCGCTTTCATAAATCTTCTAGTCCCTTTCGGCGACATGTGGGACATCAAGCTACCGGGTCCACGTGGCATACCGGAATACAGTGCAGAGCAGCCGGGGTGAAGCACCCCAGTCATGGCGCCGGCGTAGTAATGAGCAATGAGGCGTCAAATCACAAGCTACACCTTTCCCACAGTTAAGTTGGATGGACGAAGCAACCATCATTTCACTCGTTGCTGAATCCGCTTCTCCCTCATCTTCTTCAACTTAACCACGTGTTGCTTCTGCCGTTGTTCTGCCTCATGTGGGACGCGGATCGGCTTGGTAAAG
The DNA here is from genome assembly GCF_018294505.1 of Triticum aestivum. NCBI lineage: Eukaryota > Viridiplantae > Streptophyta > Magnoliopsida > Poales > Poaceae > Triticum > Triticum aestivum. The sequence goes on from NC_057808.1 coordinate 83,188,515, forward strand.
CACTGACACGTGGGACCGCATGTTAGCAAACCGCCAGGACAACGTCCTCCGAAAATAAGAAGCCTAATCCTAGACTTACAAAGGGCTACGTAGCTGCTACATATACTTTCCATCTAATCTATATATGCCCCCCTGATTTTCAGGTGGGGTGGGCCTAATCCTCTCCTTTAATCCAATTAAATATTCCCACATCACATCAGTTCGTAACTTTACGTAAACCATTATGTGGATGTAGCATTGCTCAAATAAGAAACCTCCCCCGCCATCCGCGTGGCAAAATCACCTCCTTTTTACTAATCTTGATTCTATAATTTTTTAGATCAATATAATTGAGATTTGTATAGATAGCATACAGGAGCAAAACCAAGTGGTACGGTTAAGGGCATCCACAATGTGTAGCCAAATGTGAAAATAGCTTTTGGCATCGTGGGAACCATTGTGGACGGTGTTGCCAAAGCCAAAAAGATGGAACAGAAGCTCCCTGATTGATTGATTGAAGGAATAGAAAAATGCAACGTCTCTCCTCTTTCTCCCATGCTTGGACGCATGTAGTACAGTATAGAGCACAGAGTCTACTCCCTTGTCCCTTCTATCACAAATCACAAAGCAGTGAGGCGTCAAATCACAAAAGAATGGACGAAGCAACCATCATTTCACTCTTCGCTGACTCCGCTTCTCCATCGCCTTCTTCGAGAAACCATCTCACCGCACTAGTACTCCTAGTAGTACTAGTAAAGGACTTCCTGGATGCAAATAAGGCGGTTGTCTCGGCTTGCAGGCGGCACTTGCGAACGACTTACCATGGTCTCCCTCAATGGTGTTCTCCGTCGAACACACTTCGCCAAACCACCAAAAAAAAGGATATCGCCGACGTCACCGCAATGGGGAAGGAAGTCAAATATAGTTACTACCTCCATTTTTTTGTACACATGGCCAGTATATCAAAATTACAATTTGCAAAGGGCCACTAACACTAATCGAGGCAAATTGATGGGGTTAGGAACCAAGGACATTAATATCCCTTGCATGCATGCGGAAGTGAGAAGGTTGGTTTGCATGGCGCTACATTAATCAAGCGATGAGGAGTGAGATGGTTAGCTCTTTGGTCTTTGGAGAAAAAATACACATTAATTGACACGTGAAACGAGGATTTGTATCGATTAAATACCGCGAAGGAAAACCCCGCCTTTCTTTTTTAACACTAGTACTCCTAGTACGTACGTACTTATCCTGTTTGGGTCTAGGCCTTGCATTGCCAAACTTCGCCACACATTTTTGCCAAGCTTTCCTAAAGTTTTCAAAATGAGAAGGAGGTACACATGTGCACGGCTGTCGCGGTCGCACCGCACCCTCACACGGTCGCTCCTGCACGCCGCGGTCGCACCACACCATCACACAGTCGCTCCTGCACGCCGCAAACCCAACCAAGGGAACGCACCCTCACTGACACGTGATGTCGCATGTGAACAAACCAAACTCAGCCATCCTATCGCTGACACATAATTTTCGTTCATAGAGTATGTTTATCCAACCGCATGTTGGGGAGTATCCGTATGGCCCGTGCGGTGGTCTGTTGGGGAAGAAGAAGAGGTGAGGAAGAAGGAAAGAAGGGTTAGGAGACGTAGGATATTCATCCAACCACCTGAAATGGTAGACTGACCCAAGTCAGGCAACTTGCATAACAAATATATGTTTTTACACAGCAAAAGATCCATAAAACAACAACATAAAGAAAAACTATCACTGCTCGCGGAAAGAGACGGCCTCGTCGTCTTTGGCTGCCGGCGCGAACGAGCCGTCGCTGCCCACGTGTGTCTCCGCACCGTGGTTATCCTCGGCCTCCAGCTACTCGTTCAAGCGGAGCGTGCGGGCGCTCTGCACGGACGAGAGCACAGCCCGGTTCAAGTCGAGGACGTCCGGTTCCGCCTGCAGGAGGGCCTCGATGGCAGCGGCATCCGCACGCTCCGCGTCGAGTCGAGCCTCCGCCGCCCGGTTCAAGTCCAGGACGTCCGATTCCACCTGCAGGAGGGCATCGATGAGAGCGGCATCCGCGCTCTCTGCGTCGAGTCGAGCCTCTTCCGCCCAGTTCAAGTCGAGGACGTCCGGTTCCGCCTGCAGGAGGGCCTCGATGGCAGCGGCATCCGCGCGCTCCGCCTCAAGTTGAGCCTCCGCCGCCCGGTTCACATGCATGACATCCGGTTCCGCCTGCAGGAGAGCCTCGATGGCAGCGGCATGTGCGCGCTCCGCGTCGAGTTGAGCCTCTGCCTCCCGATCCTCCTTTAGTATCGCCATGTTGAACCGCTGGTCCGCCTGCACCATGGGCGACTCGGACGCCGGCACGAAGTCGACGTCCATCGTCCCATACCCATCGGGGGCCTTTTGCGCCGCGACCTCCGCCATGAACATTGGATTGGCTTCCTCCTCCGCGTAGCTTGGCTCTAGAGAACTCGGGGATTGGCCCGCCACAAAGCGAGCTTGGGAACGGAGGTCTGTGGCGCCGACCGTCACCGCGATTTCTGCGCGGCGCTCCGGTGTCAGCATCTTGTAGTAAGTGATCTTGCGGAGCACCATGGCTTTCCTGCGAACTAGGGGACGCTTGATGCGGGCTAGGGGATCGAAAGGTGGGGAAATGGGCTGGAGATTTGGTGTGGTTTTAGGGCAGTAGCTGGCGTAGGCCGAGCAACGAAGGTTCTGGTGTGAATAGTGGTTCCGATGACGACCGGTCAACCAGTTTTGACTGTACATCGCTCTTGTCACGTTCGCGTTGCAGCCCGGCACGCTGGACCCTCCACGTCGCTCACCGAATGGAACGCGCTTCATCTTGCGTTTTCGCTCGCTTGTGGGACCGTAGTTGAGAGCAAACCGACGTCCCTCCCCCTCCCCCGCCCGCGTCATTTATTATACCACCACTCACTCCGTTTTATGCAGAGTAAATAAAAACAGAGGGAGTATACTACGGATGAGGATCCCCTGACGTGGCCGAACCCATTGAGTAACTGACATGCGGGGCCTAGCAAGCATGGGGTCCGCCAGTAAGTGACCGAAAGGGAGGGTAAGGCAGGGATACCTACGCCAGAGGATCCACTTCCACTATACTACTTTGACCAAATGTTAGACTAATAATATATGACATGCAACTTACACAAATGTTAGAGTAATAATATATGACATGCAACTTACACAAAGCATACAGGGTCTAATGCGTTTTTCGAGGCTAACTTTGACCAAATGTTAGAGTAATAATATATGACATGCAACTTACACAAAGCATACGGTCAAATTCGTATGTGAAAGGAGTTTCCAATGACATAATTTTCACATTGGAAACCATCTCGAGTACAAATCTAGGAGTACGTACGAATCTAACAATATTGATTGGGCGTTGTTGAATGTTGATACCTTTTTGATCAAAGTAGAGATACTTTGACTACACATAAAACTTATATGTAAACTAGAAAGGATAGGGGGAGTATATTGTACATTCAAAAATGAAACGAACATTGAATACCCTTTATATGTCATTTGCGGATGCTATGATCACCGGTTCAAAATTTTGAATCCGCCTTAGGTATCACGTGCCCCCATTCGTCCCCTCTCGATTTCATCTCGGGGTCCGGAGATCTATTGAAAGAGGACTAGGGTGGGTACATGCGAATGATACTCGGCGGAATGTTCAAATGAGGCATGCGGGAGGATGGACTCGACTGGAGGGCGACATGATCGATGGAGAAGAGGGTTGGAGAGGAATGAGAAATAAGCAAACGCCACATGATTATACTTGAACGGCTCAAATAAACAATAAGTTGTCTCGCTTGGCCTACATAGTGAAAGGCCTAATGCACAACGCGGAGCACTGACGCTCGAATATGGCCGGGAAAACTGGGAAACCGACATGTGGGGCACACCCGTCGGGATGACGTAGCGTAGACTAGTCCAATGGAGGAGCTGGCCCACGACTTCCTCGCCACCGACAACCGTTCATGTGGGTCATTGGGGCCAACAACGGGGCGCAGCTCCAGCACCGCCTCTGGACACGACGACCGCGGTGAGCGACACGCTCATATCGTTGCTAGACACGGTCGGTTTTAGTGTGCCGAGGGTGGCGTTAGTGCTGTGGCACGACCAACGGTATGTTTGGTTTGTGCCCAAGGTTGCCCCATCAAAGCATTGTGTAGCCAAAATTTTGGTTGAGGTATTGGTTGCCCATGATTTGGCCGACATTGGCAAGAAAAATGAACTAGAGTTGGCTAGAGTTCATTGGCATGCCAAAGAAATGGCAACCATCCAAACAAAGACCAATCTTTGGGTCATGACCAAAATTTTGGTTGAGGTATTGGTTGCCCATGATTTGGCCAACATTGGCTAGAAAAATGAACTAGAGTTGGCTAGAGTTCATTGGCATGCCAAAAAATGGCAACCATCCAAACAAAGACCAATCTTTGGGTCATGACCAAAATTTTGGTAAGGTGCACTTTGGCCACAATCCAAACACACCCCAACACCCGGCTCGTCGAGGATGCACGGGGTGCCGCGACGCGTCCGCGGAGTGGTGTAGCGCGGCCAACTGCATCCTCTGGACCTGAGACCATGCCGGGTCGTCTTGCTTTTTCAATGACATGCGGGGATCGCATGTGAGCAAAGGGCATCTCCAACATTGCCACGACCGCAGCTGACTACCCTGGCACACCAAAACCCTTGTCCCTCGCACGTCGCGCGGTGCGTTCCCAGCCGGCGCCAGCTGCCCGCATTCATGCTGTCTGTTCGTATGTCGTCGTTAAGAGGCTCGGTGCCCGAGTAACCAACTCCGGCGACTTAATGACGCACCCGGACGCTTGGCCTCACCGGAATGCTGTACTTAAAGCAGCAACGCCCAGCTAACCTCCACACCATAGCGCATCGTCCTCCTACCTGGCACCACATCCGCCATGACCACAAGTGCGAACGCTCTGCGGGAGAGCTTGTCTTCGGGGATGAAGCTCGAGGTCGCCGCCCTCTCTCAAGTTTCCTCTCGCGACGCAATAGCGGCGTAGCCGGATGCGGACGCGACCGCACAAGCGGTGGCCACGCTGGCGACCGACGACGGGAGCACCGTCAGCCACGCGTCCTACTTGCCGCTGTCCAACGTCCGGCGCCGCCGAGGTCGGGGACTCCTCCGAGGATGAGTACGGCATGGGAGGCGGCAGGGCATGGTGTGCCAACTGGCCGGTCTGTATCCCGTGTTCTACTCTTCCTCGCCGGAGACCGTACCTTCACTTCACGGGTCTTGAACCCCGCCCCCGTACATAGAGATCGAATATGGAGGACGTCGGTCGCCACCGTAGAATAGGTTTAGGGTCGAGTTTCTTTTATTTTTCTGTCCTATAAAAGTTCGAAATGTAATGAAAATCTGCCGTGTTTGCATTAATCTCGGCCGGTGTATATGAACTTTCACAATAATATACACATTGTAGGAGTACTAGCAAGATGCTCGTGCGTTGCACGGAAGATCAAGATCTTGTGGGAGAAAAGGATGAACGAGGGAAAACCTTATCTGCAAATGTGGGGAGGAGTGCGGGTAAATTTTCATAGTTTCCTTCCTATCCGTTAGATATAGATCGGACGGCCTATATTGCAGGATGACAGGCACACCATCATCACCAACTCTGCTTTTTATTGAACCGAGACAAATCTAACATGCGAAGTAAAATAAACACATAGGGTCTATACATACACAAATTATCTTAGGCTCTCCAATAGTACGTCCACTACACATTCACGCATTTCACATCTTTCTACATCTACGGGAACCTACGAAAGGGTTAACGTAAATTGCCTCTCTCTCTCCTCCCCTGATTATCATGGTGGTGGGCTCCTCCCTCCCCCCAATCTACAATCAACAGCTCACACATTTCACATTACATTAATTATGTAACCGGGATTACGTAGGTGTAGCATTACTCGTCCTAAAAAACCGAACTAAGCCAACCTCCCAGCATATCGCGCGGGAAAAGACGCCGCCGCGCCGTTTTAGTCGGGATTACCGGATTACTAGTAGTAGTATCAATGGATCGCGTGAAGCAACAACATTTTTTTTAGGTGGCAAAGCACCTAGTTTAAATGGAAAAAAGGCGGTACACTCACAGCACTCCTGTCGCGGTCGCATTGCACCCCACACACGTTCGGTCCTGCACACGGCTCACGCAAATGGAACGTGCTTCGGCTTGCCTCTTCACTGACACGTGGGACTGCACTTGGAGAAACCGACCATGTGCCAAACTCCCCCCGCCCACCGCGCGAAAATCCTCCCCCCCACACCCAAAAATTCCCCCCAAATCCGATTCAACCGCCCTTCGGCCAACTAGCCAATAATATT
>NC_057808.1:83195223-83204677 GCF_018294505.1 Triticum aestivum
ACTCCATTCGCTCCGCCAAAGCCGCCCTCCCCGCCACGCCGATACGTCGGCGCTGCGGTTCGGCGATCCTCTCGCTCCCACAGTACGCTCTCGTAGACTGCCGTCCTCTAGCCGCGCCACCACCTCTGGCTACGTTCTTGTGGAGGCGCACGGCGGTCAGCGCCGCCACCGCTGGCGACGTTCGTGTGGAGACGCACGGCGGTCATCTTCTCCCACGGTACGCGCATTCTAGACTGAGGCCCCGTTCATGTCGGTGTAGCGCTGAATGTTAGCTGATAGACGCTGTTAACCTCACTGTTTGCCGAAGTAGTTTACTGTCAATATGCTCTGCTTAAGAAGCTTCCTTGCCCTGTTCTGCACTCAATCTGCTTAGCTGAGATGGCATGCCAAGGCCGATTAGTTGCTAAAATATCCTGCCATATATTTATTGTGACGTAGATTGCCATGGTCTAGTAGCCAATCTGTTAGGTGAAATAGCTCTACACCGTTTTATACTCGATCTTTGTTGCTGCGATGGCCTTCGATAGTTCGATGGCTGTGTGCTCGGCCTCATTGACTGCTGAAACAGTCTGCCATAATTTGGCACTCAAATCTGTTTGCTGAATTAGCTTTACATATATTTCGTTACTTATATCTGCTCGTCCAAATATCTTGCCATAGCTTTAGACATCGACCTAGGTATTTTTTTCTGGACTTCATAAAAAGCATATATGTTTTCCTGTAATATCTAGTAGAAGAACTAATTTGTATGTCTAACAGATGGACAGGACTTGGATAACTTCTGCTCGAAGATTCTCCGCTGCATATGTCGAGGGGGTTGAAAACTTCATGAACTTTATCAGAGCTGAGTACGGTGGTCCGAAATCAGATGTGCTCTGCCTGTGTAGCAGTTGTATGAATTCAATTACAAGACCCCAGTCAACTGTGCAAAATCATCTACACTTGTATGGGATGTCGGTCACATATACTAGGTGGGTTCATCATGCTGAAGCTGTGAACGTCAATGTTATTGACTACGTGGAAGCAGCAGATCACCATCTTGATCTGCCTGATGCTCAGGTGGAAGAGGAGGAGGAGGTGGTGGTGGCGGAGCCAGTGAGTTTGACCAACATTGAAACAATGCTACAAAATGCTCGTGCATTCCGTGAACTTTCACCTGCAGAAGAAAAACGGTGGGCCCGCATGTTGGAACAATGCAACGTTGCTGTCACCCCAGGAAATAAGCTGTCAGTATTCTCAGCTATGGTCACCTTTCTTCAGGTGAAGACATCTGAGCGGATGACCAACAAATCATTCGATGCGATGTTGGCTGCTTTCCGCGAATCTTTCCCAGATGCGTCTGAGCTGCCACACACCTACAGTAAAATGAAGAATTTCCTTCGTGCAGTTGGAATTGGATATGATATGATCCATGTTTGTAAGAATAATTGTGTTCTGTTCCGGAAGGATTATGCCAACTTAAGTGAATGCCCGAAATGCAAATCATCAAGATGGAAAAATGGCGATGCTGTGAAGAGGATTCCTCATAATATTCTGAGACATTTTCCAATTATACCAAGATTGCAGAGGTTGTTTCATGATGCTTAAACAAGAGAGGATGTACTGTGGCATTCTAGAAACCAGGAGTACAGAGATCAGAATGTAATGAGCCATCCATCTCATGGTAGTGAGTGGAAAAGCTTCAATGATAAACACAAAGAGTTTGCTGCTGACCCGAGACACATTAGACTTGGCTTAGCTTCAGATGGATTTAACCCATTTGGCCACCAGAGCGCCACATATAGCATTTGGCCAGTGCTTGTTATCCCTTACAACATGCCTCCAAATGTCTGCACCAAAGAATCAAACTACATGATGGCCTTGCTCATCCCAGGTCCAAAAAGTCCTGGAAAGGATTTTGATTTGTTCATGGAGCCTCTTGTGGAGGAACTTCAACAGCTATGGAAGGGTGTTCTCACTCGAGACCTATATAGCATCCCACCAGCTGATTACTTTCTGCGTGCTGTTATAATTTGGTGCATCCATGATTATCCGGCTTTGGGCACTATGTCAGGGCGAACGACACATGGTTACAATGCATGTGTTCGCTGTGACAGGAATCCCCTATCATACGTAATACTTAGCAAGATCTGTTACATTGGACACCGCCATTTCCTTGCCAAGGACAAGCCACATCCTAGAAAATACCGAAGACATGTGTTCAATGCAAAGCATGAAAACCGTGATGCGCCAAAGAGGCTCACCGCCGATGAGTTGCAAGTGGAATTAGAGAAGGTCAGACATATTACACCAGGAAACCATCCTGGTAATGGTAGCGGGAAAAGGAAGCGTGGCAGGGTAGAAGAGAGATTATTGTTTACCCGCAGGTCCACTTTGTGGGACTTGGAGTATTGGAAAGATTTGGATCTGCGGCATAATCTTGATGTGATGCACATCGAGAAAAATATATGTGACAGCATTATCGGCACACTTCTTAATATTGAAGGCAAGACGAAAGATACCTTAAAATCTAGGATTGATTTGACACACCTGGGTATCAGAAAGGATTTGCAGGTGCAAGATGAAGGTAAACCACGGGATATGGCACCAGCTGTGTACGTCTTGGACAAGGTAAAAAGAAAAGAATTCTGCGAGGTCCTATCACGTGTGAGATTCCCACATGGATTTGCTTCCAACCCTGAAAGGAGAGTCAGTGCAGATGGAAACAAGGTACAAGGGTTGAAAACTCATGACTGCCACGTCCTAGTTCAAAGGGTTTTACCTGTTATCCTTAGAGGATTGGGCCGCCCTGACTTATACAGAGCAGTTGCAGAGTTGGGACAATTCTTCAGGGAACTCTACAGTAGGAATATCAGGATAGATGCTTTGGAGCGTCTTAGAGACAAGATACCAACTATCCTATGCGACCTTGAGAAGATATATCCTCCAGCCTTCTTTGATGTGATGGTGCATTTGGCTGTTCATCTACCTGATGAGGCACTACTTAGAGGTCCAATACAGTATGGCTGGATGTACCCTATTGAAAGGCGGCTAGGCACTTTCAAGGGCTATGTTAGGAATAGAGCTAGACCCAAGGGTTCCATTGCAGAGGCCTACATTGCTACAGAAGCGTTGACATTCTGCTCAAAATACATTGAAACAGCTGATCAGCTTAGCAAAGAGGTGGGTGAAGACAATTCCGGGCTCAATGTTTTCGATTATTCTGTTCGAGTTACAGGGAAGAGTCGACAAGTGGACAAACCTAAAGATTTGGACAAAATGGTTTGGTATGTGTTGAATAACTGTCCTGAGATACTACCTTATATCAAGTAAGTGCAGTACTGCAGCTTATACATCGTAATCTACTAAACTTGCAGCACATTCTTATATATTTAGATGTTTGACGCGATCACTATGTTGTGCAGCATCTACAAAGAGGAGTTACTGCTGCAAAATCCAAGAAACATTGACAAACTGGTTATGGCAGGATTTGCGAAATGGTTCAAGAACCATGTAAGCTTTTGAAGTGCACTGTCAGTTTTTTTAATATATTGAGTACATAAGATGATCAGCTTGTCTATTTTCTAGCCATAGGTTAAGAAGATGTGGGAGGATGGGCAGGCAGTTGATGATGCCCTTTACTCACTAGCAATGGGTCCTGATACTCGGGTAAGACATTATGAATCTTGCATTGTTGGAGATGTGCGCTACAACACCCTTGCACGAGACGAAGGCAGGAAGACACAAAACAGTGCCATCATGAGCACAGATACGTATGACAAAGAGACAACTGAAATGTATGCTAACATAACAGACATTGTTCAGTTGCAGTATATCTCCAGTTTCGAGGATCATCGGTGTGTGGTTCTGTTGTGCTGTCGTTGGTATAACCTGTTTTCCAGGATCGCAAAACCCAGAGCTGATGATTATTTCAAATCCATCAATGTCAAGGCGGCGTACCACCAACGAGCCTTTTATTTTGGCAAATCAAGCAACACAGATATTTTTCTTGGAAGACACATTTGCATGTAGCGATGACTGGAGAGTATTGTAAAGGTTTGAGCAGAGGAATTCGTTTAATGAAGTTGCACAACAAGATGATGCTTACACTGCTCCTGATGTACAAGATAACACAGATGTTCCTAATATCTTTGAGAACCATCACGTCAATGACGCCGGCGAAAAGAGTGCCTGTCGTGCTGTGGACATACAAGAGTTGATCAAGAAGAAGCCAACGTTCGAGGACGTTGAGGATGAAGAAGAAGAAGACACCGTGGGGAATTATGATTCAGACTGATACACATGGCGAAGATGTTGACGCTGCTGCTGCGGATGATGATTACATTGCTTTTGTCGTATTTGCCTGTCAGAAGACGTTTTTTATCTACTATGTGAAATTGTGTTTGCTATGACAACTGAAACCTGATGAACATGTTGTTTAGTATTTTGCTGTGAGAACATCACTTGTTATGTATGCTGATTTGTGTTTGGTGATTATATGACAACTAAAACATGATGACATTGTTGTTTAGTTGTACTCATATTTGGCTGTGAAACTTGAATTTGATGACATAGTTTGCTGTTGGACTACAATTTGCTCGACGTCTTCGAATGAGAACAAAGCTGACCCAACAGGGCCTCTGCTATTTATTTATTTATATGAGCAAAAGGGGATACCCCCTGATTTCCGTTAATAGAAATCATTAGATGTTCACAACACTACGCCCAGCCTGCTACACAGGTTTCATTCATTACTAGTTTCAGCAAAGTGCTCATGTCGTAGCCACTGAATACATCACGAGTGCTACATACACTGCAAATAAAGAGACAATCATCCTACAGAGCACATCAATGTTGCCCATTATCTTCACAAGATCTTTCATCTCCTCATTGCTGTCAGGGCCGTTCAACAACTGTTGCTTGGCCATGATGAGAGGAACTGCATCTTTAACCTTCTGCTCTGCATCTTCCTCTTCTGCCGTTCCTTCAGTTACTTGTCCAACACCCCAACCTGCTGGTATTGGGATTCCTCGGCTAACCAAATAATCAGCGTAGTTGCATTCCCCCACATCAGCAACTTCCCAGAAATACAAATCACATGAATCTTCCCTTTTTTGCACGAATCAAATTAGAAGATCATCAACCAAACTATTAAAAAAATCACCAACTGAAAGCAGCAGAACAACACTTAAACATATTATTACCCCATGATTCGGGCATTTGTAGAAGACTCGGCCAGGGTTGCGGATTGTGGTTGAGACGCGACGGATGACTCTGCGTGATTTGCAGCAGTGGCACCACACCAACGGCAGCGGGTTGCGATGAGCAATCGGCTACGGTGCGCGTGCCGGCAGGGGTGTGATGAGACCCACAGGCGATGGTACGGGTGGTGACTTGGCGCATATCTGGTTGTTGCCTGCTGAAGAGCAGGTGGACGAGCAGTCAGCGGACATGGTTGCTGCGGCCAGAGCTTCTGATGCTAGGCGGAGTAAGTAGAGAAGAGGAGAAGTGAACGTTGGATATGTCAGTTTCATTACTTGCAGAGTAGCATAGCACCATATATAGTCATAGTCTAGGTTTGGATTCGAACCAGCTACAGGAGGGACCTCCTTGTTTTGCGAAAAAATTATTTCTCCACCTGACAGCTGGGACCCACCGGCTGTATCTTCGCACAGAAGGAAGTGCCTCCTTGTTTTGCGAAAAAATTATTCATCCCGTTGACAACTGGGACCCGTCAGATTTGGTGACTGACTTGTGGACCTACTAAGCGGACGTGTACGCATGACTTTGGCAACTTAATCAACAAATGATTCTAGCAGCTGGACCGTTGGATGTTAATCCAACAGCCGTGCTCCTTCTCCAACCTCTGTTCTTGCTCCTGTCTCCCGTGGGCGGCACCGCGGCTGTGCTGCCGCGTGCCCGAAGCAGTGAAGTTTCCCACTCCTCTCCATCTGCGACTCCACTGCCCCGTCTTCCCCATCTCCGGGTCGTTCCAGTCTGGGTGCGCTCGGCACGGTGTGGTCAACGTGGTCAACAATCGAGAGTCATCGGAAGATGATTGTACGTGAGAGGCTGACAGTGGGGACGCACCACGCCCATGGATGCATGCATGCAACGGAACGCGGTGAGGTCAACGTGGTCAAGGAACGACTTCCATCGGAAGTATACTGTACGTGGAGAGTCTCAGCTGGGTCCACGGCCGCAGCAAGTAAGTGCCTCCTTATTACGTGGAAAATAATGATTCCTCCAACTGACAGCAGGGACCCACTGGACAGGCCACCGTATTTTGTGAAAAAAATGTTTGCCCCCTGACTGCTGGGACCCACCTGACGGGCCACCGTATTTCGCGAAAAAAAACGTTCCCCCCGCTGTCAGCTCGGACCCACCGAAAGTGCCTCCTTATTACGCACAAAAAAAATGAATACTCCCTCGGCTAGCTAGGACCCACCTTGGTGGGAGGCTGACTTGTGGGCCTACTAAGTTGACAGGGACGAAGGGCTTTTTCAAATTAGTCAATATGAACGATTCTAGCTCCAGTGACCGTACGATGTCCATCCAACGGCCGTAGTGCTTCTTCAACCTCTGGTCTTCTTGCTCCAGCCGCCCAAAGTAGCGCCGGTCGTGCCGCATGCTCCTGCCTCCCGTCGCCGGCTGTGCTGCCGCGGAGGCCTCACCGCCCCAACTATTCCCACAGCTGGCCAGGCCCTGCGGCGACGGCAGCCTCACACCGCAGCCGAACCAGTGAACCCTCTTACTCCTCTCCACGCGGGTTTCCACTGCCGCATCTTCCCCGGCTCCGCGTCGTCCCCTTCCTAGGCCTCGCCGTCGTCCACCGCCGTGGTGCTCTCCGTGCGGCGTGGTCAACGTGGTCAAGGAACGACTTCCATCGGAAGAGTACTGTACGAGGAGAGGCTGACAGCTGGGTCCATGGCCACAGCCCAGTTTTTTGTGATTTGCCAAGTAAGTCGTTTTGTAAGGCCTGTTGGGCTGCAAATCTTTCAAGACAAGGAGAGCTTTCATTCGGCTGGCCGAGAAAATGGCCCATCAGTAGTGAGAAATGGGCTGTATATTTTTAAAACACATCAAACCGGCAATTAGTTTCAAATATCTTTTTTTCATTTCGAGATTTTAAATTACATTAATTTTTATGCGTGGAGAATTTGTTGGATTTTATATAGATATACATTTATTTTTAAAATTAGTTTGAATGTGAGTCGAAATTTTGGGATTAAAAACAGTTCAGACCGCACCGAAATATGCAAAATTTCATATAATTTTTAACCGTGGCCACAATATGGGCTGTAATGCTAACAAAAAGAATATGGGGTCCAAAAAAAACCTTAATAATTAGCAAATGGGCTGTAAATTATTAGAAATAATGGCAGATGGGCTGTATGCTGTTTTCCACAGATTTGAGGCTTTCCTAAAAAAAGGTTGGCGCACAAGCAGTGATTGTTGGATGGCCATCCAACGGCCGTCGTGCTTCTTCAATCTCTGCTCTTCCTGCTCCACCCGCTCAAACAAGCGCCGGCGGTACTGCCTGCTCCCTCCTCCCCGCGGCCGGCTCTGCTGCCGCGCAGGCCTCACCGCCCCACCGTACTCCCATCGCTGGCCTAGCCATCCCTCTACTCACCCACACCTACTGTTATTCTCCGGCGACGGCAGACGAACCAGTAAACCCTCGTACAGTCATACTCCCCTCCGCGTGGGAAACAACTGCCGAGTCTTCCCTGCCTCCATGTCGTTCCCTTCCTAGGCCTCGCTGTCGTCCACCGCCCTGGTGCTCTCGGCGCGGCCTGGTCAACGTGGTCAACGACCGACATGCATCTGAAGTGGACTGTACGTGGAGAGGCCGACAGCTGGGTCCACGGCCGCACGCAAGGAAATGCCTCCTTATTACGCGCAAAATAATGATTCCTCCTCCTGACATCAGGGACCCACCGAAAGGGCCTCTGTATTTTGGGAAAAAAATGTTACCGCCGTGACAGCTCGGGCCCTCCAGCTATATCTTCGCACGCAAGGAAGTGCCTCCTTATTACGCATAAAAAAATGAATACTCCCCCTATTAGCTGGGACCCAGTATAGTGGCAGGCTGACTTGTGGGCCTACTAAGTTGACGGGGACGGAGGGCTTTGTCAACTTAGTCAATATGCACGATTCTAACTCCAGTGACCGTACGATGTCCATCCAACGGCCGTAGTGCTTCTTCAACCTCTGGTCTTCTTGCTCCAGCCGCCCAAACCAGCGCCGGTCGTGCCTCGTGCTCTTGCCTCCCGTGGCCGGCTGCGATGCGGCGGAGGCCTCACCGCCCCCTACTACTCCCACCGCTAGCTAGGCCATCCCTCTACTCACCCACACCCCCTGTTATTCTGCGGCGACGGCAGCCTCACACCGCAGCGAACCAGTGAACCCTCGTACTCCTCTACGCATGGGCATCCACTGCCGCATCTTCCCCGGCTCCGCGTTGTCCCCTTCCTAGGCCTCGCCGTCGTCCACCGCCCTGGTGCTCTCGGCGCGGTGTGGTCAACGTGGTCAAGGAACGGATTCCATAGGACGTGGACTGTACGTGGAGAGGCTGACAGCTGGGTCCACGGCCGCAGCAAGGAAGTGCCTCCTTATTACGTGCAAAATAATTATTCCTCCACCTGACAGCGGGGACCCACTGGACGGGCCACCGTATTTCGCGGAAAAAATGTTTGCCCCTGACTGCTGGGACCCACCAGCTACATCTTCGCACACAAGGAAGTGTGTCGGGGCAAAAAAAACGATTCGCCCCCTGACTGCTGGGACCCACCAGCTACATCTTTGCAGGCAAGGAAGTGCCTGACAGTCAGGACCCACCTAGTCGAAGTGTACGTAGCGTTGTCATTCTGGTCGCGAACGTGTACGTACATATATACTGGTGGATGTAGAGGCGCGCACGTGTCGTAGTAGAGGCGCGTACGTGTCGTAGTAGAGGCGCGCACGTAGCATGTACACGTACGTACAGCGGCCAGGGTGCAAGAAAGAAAATACGGCCACGTATGTGTACATACGGGCGGGGTCTCGAACGCCTACTCGCGCATACGTACGACCAGGGCTCGTGTACATGGCTGGGTCGGAACGGAGAAACAGCGTCGTCGTCGTGTTCATGGGGAGGCAACGGAATGCGTCGTGTTCATCAGGAGGCAACGGAACGCGTGGGAGCCAACCGGCTGGGTCGGAACGGAATGCGTGGTCGTGTTCATCGAGAGGGCTTGGACGGAACATGCGATGGAAACGAGGCCTGGCGTACCGCACAACGGAGGAAACGGACCTCCTACGTTCGGAACGGGGTCTTGTTGATCGGGAGGGGTGTGGCGTACCGCAAAATGGAGGAAATAGACCTCCTACGGTCGAAACGGGGGTCCTGTTGATTGGGAGGGGTGTGGCGTACCGCAAAACGGACGAAACGGACCTGCTATGGTCGAAACGGGGGTCCTGTTGATCGGGAGGG
>NC_057808.1:83205155-83234704 GCF_018294505.1 Triticum aestivum
ATCCCAGAGGCAGCATTGATCGGCTTCAGTTAGCAGCAGTACCGAAGGAATCGCTCGACCGGGTTCAGTTAACAGCCATCGATCGATCGCTCGGGTTCAGTAACGCGTAGCCTGCAGTGCAATCGCTCGGGTTCAGTTAGAGCCCAACGCCTCGCTCGGGTTCAGTTAGAGCCAACGCCTCGCACACACGCGCGTACGTGTACGAGAGAAACGCGCATCGCTCGTCCCCGACCTCCCACCGTAACCGGGAACTCCCCGAAATTTTCCTCCCCCTCGCTTCTACCATGGTTTTTTCCGTCATGGACGGCCCAAAGAATGTCATGCAGCTGCGTCTCCGGCCCGCCCAGGATGAAAAGCCCATTTTCTGTCATGATTTTTTGTCATAGAACTAGGAGCTCACCACATCTATGATGATACCGGGTTTTGTCACAATTATCGTCATAGAAGTGTCATATGTATGACAGAATTTTTTTTCGTTCGGCCCAAAATGTCACGGATGTGTCCTTTTTTTGTAGTGTAAGATAATTTGTAACGAGAAAAAAGTAACAAAAGTAAATAAAGTGCAGCAAGGTGGCCCAATCCTTTTTGTAGCAAAGGACAAGCCTGGACAAACTCTTATATAGAGGAAAGCGCTCCCGAGGACACATGGGAATTATCTTCAAGCTAGTTTTCATCACGCTCATATGATTCGCGTTCGGCACTTTGATAATTTCATATGTGGGTGGACCGGTGCTTGGGTGCTATTCTTACTTGAACAAGCATCCCACTTATGATTAACCCCTATTGCAAGCATCCGCAACTACAAAAGAAGTATTAAGGTAAACCTAACCATAGCATGAACCAAGTGGATCCAAATCATCCCCTTGCGAAGCAACGCATAAACTAGGGTTTAAGCTTCTGTAACTCTAGCAACCCATCATCTACTTATTACTTCCCAATGCCTTCCTCTAGGCCCAAATAATGGTGAAGTGTCATGTAGTCGACGTTCACATAACACCGCTAGAGGAGAGACAACATACATCTCATCAAAATATCGAACGAATACCAAATTCACATGACAACTAATAGCAAGACTTCTCCCATGTCCTCAGGAACAAACGTAACTACTCACAAAGCATATTCATGTTCATAATCAGAGGGGTATTAATATGCATAAAGGATCTGAACATATGATCTTCCACCAAATAAACCAACTAGCATCAACTACAAGGAGTAATCAACACTACTAGCAACCTACAGGTACCAATCCCAGACTTAGAGACAAGAATTGGATACAAGAGATGAACTAGGGTTTGAGAGGAGATGGTGCTGGTGAATATGTTGGTGGAGATTGGCCCTCTCCCGGTGAGAGGAGCGTTGGTGATGACGATGGTGATGAATTCCCCCTCCCGGAGGGAAGTCTTCCCAGCAGAACAGCTCTGCTGGAGCCCTAGATTGGTTCCGCCAAGGTTCCGCCTCGTGGCGGCGGAGTCTCATCCCAAAAGCTTTCTTAGGATTTTTCTTCGGACGAAAGACTTCATATAGCAGAAATGGGCACCGGAGGGCCAACAGGGGGCCCACGAGGCAGGGGGCGCGCCCCCACCCTCATGGCCAGGGTATGGGCCCCCTCTGGTATTTCTTCCACTCAGTATTTTCTATTATTTCCAAGAATAACTTTTGTGGAGTTGTGCAGAATAGGTCTCTAATATTTGCTCCTTTTCCAGCCCAGAATTCCAGCTGCCGGCATTCTCCCTCCTTATGTAAACCTTGTAAAATAAGAGAGAATAGGCATAAGTATTATGACATAATGTGTAATAACAGCCCATAATGCAATAAATATCGATATAAAAGCATGATGCAAAATGGACGTATCACAGCACAAGCAAGCAGCGCATCAGCAGAATGCAACAGCAGGGCCAGGAGCAGGCACGCGGGCGTGTGTGGGCGAGCAGCAGTAGCAGCAGTGCTGTAGCGCGGGCATCGGCAAGCGGGCGAGAAAGGGCGCGGCCCGGACGGGCACTGGGGTGCTAAGGCATGGCCTGGGTGAGCACGAGACGGCCAAAGGGCACATGGGAGCGTGGCTAGGGCATGCGCGGAGCAAAGCTCCGGCGGTCCGGCCATGGCGGCCGAAGCTCGAGGTCGATGACTAAACGGAGACGGAACATGACGGAAAAAGGGGGATCCGGAGGAGGGGTCACAATGAGTTTGGTGGTGAGGTCGAGGTGGTCAGGGAGGCGCCGAAGCAAACACATCGACAGCGAGGTTGTGACGACCAGACAAAGAAGAAGAAGACGACGCTGGCTCGAGGGCGTCTCGGCGTGAGCTGGTCCCCGGGACGGACAAATCCGGCCGCGGTGGACCTCCTGGTGTGCTGCCGCACGTTGGGGACGTCGGTGGCCGCGACAACTACTGTGTGGCAACGGTGATTGCGATTTCTTCGAGCTCAAATTTGATCAGTAGAGGAAGGGGGTGAAGGGGGAACAAGGGGGGAATGAAAGAGCTCGATCCAGGGTCTTCGGGGGACACACTTATAGGCTGAGGGGTGGCACTATCGCGTGCGTGGCGGCTATCGAGCCATGGTGGCCGTGGATAGCCTCCATGCCATGGCTTCTGGACAAAAAGGAAGGAGGTGGCTGGCTGGTGGGCTGGGATGTGCACTGTAGCAATGGACTACAAGTGCACAGTAGTAGATAGGCCTTTTCCTTTTTTATATTTATTTTTCTGTTTTGCTTTTTCCAGTAGTTTTTGCATTTTCTTTTAGCCACAAATGAATTTGCAAAAATATGCCACTGGCAAAACAAATTCAAATAAATATTGTGTACTGCCACAAAAAGTTTGGAATCTAATTGAAGCTGTTGGAATTTTGCATAAATGGAAAAGCAATAATTTGTTGATTTGGCACTGTTTTAAATTTCTATAGTCCATCTTGGCTTGGAGGTGATGTTGTATTCCTTAAAAATTAAATGTTATGGAATTTTGGGTAAAAGATGAACTATTTGCAGCAACTTTGTGCAACTCCATACTTCACTTGCAAATTGAATTAGATTTGGAAGTGGGAATTTCAAATGGGATACTGAACAAAGGTGATTAAACACTGTTTGGAAAAATGATTAGCTTAATCACAAAGATTACTGTAGCATGACACTGGGGGTGTTACAGATTCTCAATACAATGGTCTCTTGGAGATCCATATGATGTAACTCTTTTTGCGGTGTGTTTTTTGGGATCCGATGAACTTTGAGTTTATAATCAGATCTATATTTTTATCCATGAAAGTTATTTGAGTCTTCTTTGATCTCTTATATGCATGATTGCTTAGAGCCTCGTATTTCTTCTCCGATATTTGGGTTTTTTTTGGCCAACTTGATCTATTTATCTTGCAATGGGAAGAGGTGCTTTGTAGTGGGTTTGATCTTACGGTGCTTGATCCCAGTGACAGAAGGTGAACCGACACGTATTGATCGTTGCTACTAAGGATAAAATGATGGGGTCTATTTCTACATAAATAGATCATGTCTACATCATGCCATCGTTCTTATTGCATTACTCCGTTTCTCCATGAACTTAATACACTAGATGCATGCTGGATAGCGGTCGATGTGTGGAGTAATGGTAGTAGATGCAGGCAGGAGTCGGTCTACTAATCTTGGATGTCATGCCTATATAATGATCATTGCCTGGATATCGTCATGATTATTTGAAGTTCTATCAATTGCCCAACAGTAATTTGTTCACCCACCGTTTGCTATTTTTCTCGAGAGAAGCCACTAGTGAAACCTACGACCCCCGGGTCTCTTCTTTAATATATTTGCCTTTGCGATCTATTTTCCTTTGCTTTTATTTTCAGATCTATTAAACCAAAAATAAAAAAATACCTTGCTGCAATTTATTTTATTTGGCGTTCGATCTATCAAATTATTATAACTTTCTCCCGTCCACGTGCCAATTTCTGGCGCCGTTACCTGAAAGGGATTGACAACCCCTTTAACATATCAGGTTGCGAGTATTTGTTATTTCTATGCAGGTGCTGTTTACGTAGTGTTGCTTGGTTCTCCTACTGGTTCAATAACCTTGGTCTCATCACCGAGGGACATACCTACCGTTGCTGTCTCTTTGGGGAAATGCCGACATAGTTCAAGCAAGCATCAAAAAGAATTTCTAGCACCGTTGCCGGGGAGACATCATCAACATCTACCAGGTTCTTAATCACAAATCTCATCTCCTCGCAATCTACATTATTTGCCTCTTTTCCGTGCGCTTAAGCTCTCTTCCTTGTCACCATGGCCGACCTTAAAAGGGCTAAGGGTTTTCTCCGTCCATGAGACCAATGTTATTGAACCAGTAGGAGAAAACCCTTAGCCCTTTTAAGGTCGGCCATGGTGGCAAGGAAGAGAGCTTAAGCGGACGAAAAATAGGGGATGCCATTGATACTTATGAAACTATGAAAACCATATTTGGGCACCCCAAGGAAAAATGTTGAATCCACTACCCTCATGTGCTTTTATCAAAATGAACTAATCAAAGAGATGAAGGCTAGTTTAGATACGAATTTTCGCAACGTACTTAATCTTTCCTCTACTATCAATGGTCATGTGCTTTCACAAAATAGAAAAATAAATGCCATTGATAAGAAATTTTCTCTTTGCTTTCAAAAGGGGGGAGATGACAACACGTAGAACCTTTGCTTTATGCCTAGCTAGGGGCGTAAAACGATAGCGCTTGTTGGGAGGCAGCCCAATGAATAAAATTTATTTTTGTCTTTTGCTTTCTGTTCTTGAGTGTTTGCACAATTATGCTACTGTTATGGTTGTTTTTTTGTTTTAATTAGTGTTTGAGCCAAGCTAAGACTTTAGGATCATGTTGGGTGATAGTTGATTTGATCTTGTTGAAAAACAGAAACTTTTGTGCTTAGAAAAATAATTTACATCAATCACAGAAACGTGCTTTCGCTCTGAAGTTTTTACACAAGATTGATATACAAATTGCCCACGTTGTCCTAACTTTTTAGAATTTTTGGAGTTACATAAGTATTCGAAATATTCAGATTGCTACAGACTGTTCTGTTTTTGACAGGTTCTGTTTTCTTTGCATTGTGTGCTTGTTTTAATGATTCTATGGTTTTCTTTAAAGAGTTTTTGCCATATAAAAGTTGGAATATAGTATATATAATGCAAGAACAAAATATGAATTGGTTTGCTACAGTATTTATAGTAGTGATTTGCTTTCTTATACTAACGGATCTCACGAAGGATTTGTTGAGTTTTGTGTGGTTGAAGTTTTCAAGTTTTGGGTGATGTTGTGATGGATGAAGGAATAAGGAGTAAGAAGAGACTAAGCTTGGGGATGCCCATGGCATCCCAAGATATTAGCCAAAGAGAAGCAAGCAACTAAGCTTGGGGATGCCCGAGTGGCATCCCCTCTTTCTTCTAACAACCATCGGTACTTTACTCAGAACTATGTTTTTATTCATCACATACTATGGGTTTTGCTTGGAGCATCTTGTATGATATGAGTCTTTGCTTGTTTAGTTTTTTGTTTTGAGTCACGAATCCTTGCTGGACACACCTATTTGAGAGAGCCAAAATTATGCCATGACTTGTTAGAATTGCTCTCTATGCTTCACTTAAATCTTTATGAGCTATGCAATTGCTCTAGTGCTTCACTTATATCTTTTTGAGCACGGTGTGCTTTAGTAGTTTTGGAGAAATGCTCTCATGCTTCACTTAGATTTATTTGGGAGTTAGTAATTTTTTTAAGAAATTCTCTCTTGCTTCACTTAAATTAATTTGAGCGAAAGCAATACCATGCTCATGATCTTCACTTATATTTGTTTGAGCTTATCAAAAGAAACACATAAAAATTAGTCCCAAAGTGATAGATATCCAAGAAGGATAAGATAAAAACTTTCATGAAGATCATTGGACAAAATAAACTTGATTCCTTGTAATAGTTTTAAGATATGATGATGTGATATGTGAGTCATGTTGATGAGTAATTATGCTTTAGTAAGAATATTTGTGTTAAGATTTGTGATTCCCTATGCATGCACGAAAGTCAATAGTTATGCAATGAAATTATATCCTACTTGTGGTGCATTATTCGGTGTTAATTATGCTCAATGCTCGCTTATGAGATTTTTTGTTTCATGGTTGGTCGCTTCTCAATCTTTTGGTAGCCTCCATTTTGCACTAAGTATGATCACTACTTGTGCATCCAAAATCCTTAAACCCAGTCTTGCCACGAGTCCACTATACCTACCTATATGCGGTATTATTTTGCCATTCTAAGAAAATTTGTATGTGCCGTCTCTAATTTTCAAAATAAACTTCTCTTTTCTGTGCTCGCGCTCGCGAGGCGGTGAGGGGTGGACGATATTTTCCATGCTAGATGTGTTATTCTCACGGTGAGTGTTTATTCACTTGTCATTGCACGAGAGTAAGGCAAAGGTATTAGGGATGCCCAGTCCTGAAATGAAAAAATGAATTTACTTTATGTTGTCAAATAATAAATTCCTTGGAAAGTGTTGGTATGGAAGGCAACCGTGGATTCGGCTAGCCATGGAAAGTGAAAGTATGGTGGAAAAAGGAATAAACTTTATTTTCTATTTGGGAACCACCTATGATATATCTAGCATGGAAAGTGTGGGGAGATCTGAGTCGTTTTCATTGGTGGGAAAGGCACACCTCCCAAAATGTTTTTATCTCTATGTTTCTCGCTTTGAGCTCTGGCACCTCTACAAATCTCTACTTCCCTCTGCGAATGGCCTTTCTTTTACTTTATACAATTTTAGTTTGAGTCTCCATCTTCTCTTATAAAGCACCAACTAAGGGGCACTATGATCGTACTTGAGCATTTGGTGTAGCTAATATGCGAGTGTGTTTCATGAATGAATCAATGATTGAGCATAATGCGCTAGGGATAACTTATTTTAGCGTTGATATTTTGAAAGACATGGTTGCTTGTTGATATTCTTTCGTATTTAAGTCATCATGTCAAAACTAGACTATTGCTTTGAACCATATAAAATTCCAAATGTCCATGGTATAAAGAAAACAATATGTGATGAACATGATAGGCAGCATTCAACATAAAAAATTATGTTTTTATCATTTACCTACTCGAGGAGGAGCATGAATTAAGCTTGGGGATGCTGATACGTCTCCTACGTATCTATAATTTTTGATCGTTCCATGCTATTATATTATCATTCTTGGATGTTTTACAATCATTTTATAGTCATTTTGATATCATTTTTGGTACTAACCTATTAACATAGTGCCCAGTGCCAGGTGCTGGTTTTTGCATGTTTTTTACATCAGATGAAATCAATACCGAACAGAGTCCAAACATAGTGAAACTTTTTGTGGATGTTTTTGGACCAAAAGACATCCAGTGGGCCAAAAAAGCACCTGGGGGGGGGGGTGCTCCGAGGGGAGCACAACCCACCACGGCAAGCCTGGAGGCCCAGGCGCACCCTGGTGGGTTGTGCCCACCTTGGTTGCCTCCCGCACCGCCTCTTTACTCTATAAATACCCAAATATTCCAGAAACCCTAGGGGAGTCGACGAAAATCAATTCCAGCTGCCGTGAGTTCCAGAACCACCAGATCCAATCTAGACACCATCACGGAGGGGTTCATCATGTCCATTGGTGCCTCTTCGATGATGCATGAGTAGTTCTTTGTAGACCTACGTGTCCGTAGTTAGTAGCTAGATGGCTTCCTCTCTCTCGTTTGATTCTCAATACAATGGTCTCTTGGGGATCCATATGATGTAACTCTTTTTGCGGTGTGTTTGTTGGGATCCGATGAACTTTGAGTTTATGATCAGATCTATCTTTTATCCATGAAAGTTATTTGAGTCTTCTTTGATCTCTTATATGCACGATTGCTAATAGCGTCGTATTTCTTCTCCAATATTTGGATTTAGTCTGGCCAACTTGATATATTTATCTTGCAATGGGAAGAGGTGCTTTGTAGTGGGTTCGATCTTACGGTGCTTGATCCTAGTGACAGAAGGGGAACCGACATGTATGTGTCGTTGCTACTAAGGATAAAACGATGGGGTCTATTTCTACATAAATAGATCTTGTCTACATCATGTCATCGTTCTTATTGCATTACTCCGTTTCTCCATGAACTTAATACACTAGGTGCATGCTGGATAGCGGTGGATGTGTGGAGTGATAGTAGTAGATGCAGGAAGGAGTCGGTCTACTGATCTTGGACGTGATGCCTATATAATGATCATTGCCTGGATATCATCATTATTATTTGAAGTTCCATCCATTGCCCAATGGTAATTTGTTCACCCATGTTTGCTATTTTTCTCGAGAGAAGCCACTAGTGAAACCTACGCCCCCCGGGTCTATTCTGTAATATATTTGCCTTTGCGATCTATTTTCCTTTGCTTTTATTTTCAGATCTATTAAACCAAAAATACAAAAATATCTTGTTGCACTTTATTTTATTAGGCGTTTGATCTATCAAATCATTACAACTTTCTCCCGTCCACGTGCCAATTTCTGGCGCCGTTACCCGAAAGGGATTGACAACCCCTTTAACACGTCGGGTTGCGAGTATTTGTTATTTGTGTACAGGAGATGTTTACGTAGTGTTGCTTGGTTCTCCTACTGGTTCGACAACCTTGGTCTCATCACTAAGGGAAATACCTACCATTGCAGTGCTGCATCATCCCTTCCTCTTTGGGGAAATACCGACGTAGTTCAAGCAAGCATCAATCTCCTAGATAGATCTTGCGTGAGCGTAGGGATTTTTTTGAAATTGCATGCTACGTTTCCCAACAGTGGCATCCGAGCCAGGTCTATGCGTAGATGATATGCATGGTTAGAACACAAAGATTTGTGGGCAGTAATTGATTCGGCGGTATTGTTGGATGAAGCGGGCCGAACCAACCTTATATGACCACGTTCATGAGACCGGTTCCACTGACAGACATGTAACTAGTTTTGCATAAAGGTGGCTGGCGGGTGTCTGTTTCTCCAACTTTAGTTGAATCGAATTTGACTGCGGCCGGTCCTTGTTGAAGGTTAAAACAGCAAACTTGATAAATCACCGTTGTGGTTTGATGCGTAGGTAAGAACGGTTCTTGCTAGAAGTCCGTAGCAGCCACGTAAAACTTGCAACAACAAAGTAGAGGACGTCTAACTTGTTTTTGCAGGGCATGTTGTGATGTGATATGGTCAAGACAGGATGTGATATACGTTGTTGTATGAGATGATCATGTTTTGTAAAAGTTATCGGCAATTGGCAGGAGACTTATGGTTGTCGCTTTATTGTATGAAATGCAAACGCCATGTAATTGCTTTACTTTATAGCTATGCGTTAGCGATAGTTGTAGAAGCAATAGTTGGCGAGACGACCACGACACTACGATGGAGATCAAGGTGTCAAGCCAGTGACGATGGAGATCATGACGGTGCTTTGGAGATGGAGATCAAAGGCACAAGATGATGATGGCCATATCATGTCACATATTTTGATTGCATGTGATGTTTATCTTATATGCATCTTATTTTGCTTAGTACAGTGGTAGCATTCTAATATGATCCCTTACTAAATTTCAAGGTATAAGTGTTCTCCCTGAGTATGCACCGTTGCGACAGTTTGTCGTGCTGAGACACCACGTGATGATCGGGTGTGATAGGCTCTACATTCACATACAACGGGTGCAAGACAGTTTTGCATGCACATGCGGAATACTCAGGTTAAACTTGACGAGCCTAGCTTGTACAAACATGGCCTCGGAACACTGGAGACCGAAAGGTCAAACGTGAATCATATAGTAGATATGATCAACATAGAGATGTTCACCATTGATGACTACTCCATCTCACGTGATGATCGGGCATGGTTTAGTTGATTTGCATGACGTATCATTTAGATGACTTGAGGGATGTCAATCTAAGTGGGAGTTCTTAACTAATATGATTAATTGAACTTAATTTATCATGAACTTAGTGCTGATAGTTTTTGCATATCTATGTTGTAGATCAATGGCCCGTGCTACCGTTCCCTTGAATTTTAATGGGTTCCTAGAGAAAGCTAAGTTGAAAGATAATGGTAGCAACTACACGGACTGGGTCTGTAACTTGAGGATTATCTTCATTGCTGCACAAAAGAATTATGTCCTTGATGCACCGCTAGGTGTGCCACCCACCAGCAACTGCAGACTTTGTGAACGCCTGGCAGTCGCGTGTTGATGACTACTGAATAGTTCAGCGTGCCATGCTTTATGAATTAGAATCAGGACTTCAAAGACGTTTTGTACGTCATGGACCATATGAGATGTTCCAGGAATTGAATTTAATATTTAAAGCAAATGACCGAGTTGAGAGATATGAAGTCTCCAACAAGTTCTATAGCTGCAAGATGGAGGAGAATAGCTCTGTCAGTGAACACATACTAAAAATGTCTGGGTATCATAATCACTTGACTCAGCTGGGAGTTAATCTTCCAGTTGATAGTGTTATTGACAGAGTTCTCCAATCACTGCAACCAAGCTACAAAGTCTTCATGATGAACTATATATGCAAGGGATGGATAAGACAATTCCCTAGCTCTTCGCTATGCTCAAAGCTGCGGAGGTAGAAATCAAGAAGGACCATCAAGTGTTGATGCTTAACAAGACTACTAGTTTCAAGAAAAAGGGCAAATGAAAGAAGGGGAACTTCAAGAATAATGGCAAGCAAGTTGCCACTGCCGGGAAGAAGCCCAAGTCTAGACCTAAGCTTGAAACTGAGTGCTTCTACTGCAAAAGGATTGGTCACTTGAAGCGGAACTGCCCCAAGTATTTGGCGGATAAGAAGGATGGCAAAGTGAACAAAGGTATATTTGATATACATGTTATTGATGTGTACCTTACTAATGCTCGTAGTAGTGCCTGGGTATTTGATACCGGTTCGGTTGCTCATATTTGTAACTCGAAACAGGGGCTATGGATTAAACGAAGATTGGCTAAGGACGAGGTGACGATGCGCGTCGGGAATGGTTCCAAGGTCGATGTGATCGCCGTCGGCACGCTACCTCTAAATCTACCTTCGGGATTAGTTTTAGACCTGAATAATTGTTATTTGGTGCCATCGTTGAGCATGAACATTATATGTGGATCTTGTTTAAAGCGAGATGGTTATTCATTTAAATTAGAGAATAATGGTTGTTCTATTTATATGAGTAATATCTTTTATGGTCATGCACCCTTGAAGAGTGGTCTATTTTTGTTGAATCTCGATCGTGGTGATACACATATTCATAATATTGATGCCAAAAGATGCAAAGTTGATAATGATAGTGCAACATATTTGTGGCACTGCCGTTTAGGTCATATTGGTGTAAAGCGCATGAAGAAACTCCATGCGGTGGACTTTTGGAATCACTTGATTATGAATCATTTGATGCTTGCGAACCATGCCTTATGGGTAAGATGACTAAAACTCTATTCTCCGGAACAATGGAGCGAGCCACTGACGTATTGGAAATAATACATACCGATGTATGCGGTCCAATGAGTGTTGAGGCTCATGGCGGGTATCATTATTTTCTGACCTTCACAGATGATTCGAGCAGATATGGGTATATCTACTTGATGAAACACAAGTCTGAAACATTTGAAAAGTTCAAAGAATTTCAGAGTGAAGTGGAGAATCATCGTAATAAGAAAACAAAGTTTCTACGATCTGATCACGGAGGCGAATATTTGAGACTTTATTAGGTATGGTGTGATCTATGATGTCTCTTACCGATTTGCCACTATCGTTTTGGGGTTATGCATTGGAGACAACTGCATTCACATTAAATAGGGCACCGTCTAAATCTGTTGAGGCGACACCGTATGAACCGTCGTTTGGCAAGAAACCTAAGTTTTCGTTTCTTAAAGTTTGGGGTTGCGCTACTTATGTGAAAAAGCTTTGGCCTGATAAGCTCGAACCCAAATCGGAGGAGTCAGTCTTCATAGGATACCCAAAATAAACTGTCGGGTACACCTTCTATCACAGATCCGAAGGCAAGATCTTTGTTGCTAATAATGGATCCTTTCTAGAGAAGGAGTTTCTCTCGAAAGAAGTGAGTGGGAGGAAAGTAGAACTTGATGAGGTAATTGTACCTTCTCTCGAATTGGAAAGTAGCTCATCACAGAAAACCGTTCCCATGATGTCTACACCAACTAGAGAGGAAGCTAATGATAATGATCATGAAACTTCAGATCAAGTTACTATCGAACCTCGTAGGTCAACCAGAGCACGTTCCGCACCAGTGTGGTATGGTAATCCTGTTCTGGAGGTCATGTTACTAGACCATGACGAACCTACGAACTATGAGGAAGCGATGATGAGCCCAGATTCCGATAAATGGCTTGAGGCCATGAAATCTGAGATAGGATCCATGTATGAGAACAAAGTGTGGACTTTGGTTGACTTGCCCGATGATCGGCGAGCCATAGAGAATAAATGGATCTTCATGAAGAAGAGTGACGCTGATGGTAGCGTTACTATCTACAAAGCTCGACTTGTCGTGAAACATTTTCAACAAGTTCAAGGAGTTGACTACGATGAGACTTTCTCACCCGTAGCGATGCTTAAGTCCGTACGAATCATGTTAGCAATTGCCGCATTTTATGATTATGAAATCTGGCAAATGGGCGTCAAAACTGCATTCCTTAATGGATTTCTTAAAGAAGAGTTTTATATGATGCAACCAGAAGGTTTTGTCAATTGTAAAGGTGCTAACAAAGTGTGCAAGCTGCAACGATCCATTTATGGACTGGTTCAAGCATCTCGGAGTTGAAATATACGCTTTGATTAGGTGATCAAAGCATATGGTTTTATACAGACTTTTGGAGAAGCCTGTATTTACAAGAAAGTGAGTGGGAGCTCTGTAGCATTTCTAATATTATATGTGGATGACATATTGTTGATTGGAAATGATATAGAAAATTTCTGGATAGCATAAAAGGATACTTGAATAAGAGTTTTTCAATGAAAGACCTCCATAAAGCTGCTTATATATTGGGCATCAAGATCTATAGAGATAGATCAAGACGCTTAATTGGACTTTCGCAAAGCACATACCTTGATAAAGTTTTGAAGAAGTTCAAAATGGATCAGTCAAAGAAAGGGTTCTTGACTGTGTTATAAGGTGTGAAGTTGAGTCAGACTCAATGCTTGACCACTGCAGAACACAGAGAGAAAATGAAAGTCATTCCCTATGCCTCAGCCATAGGTTCTATCATGTATGCTATGCTGTGTACCAGACCTGATATGTGCCTTTCTATAAGTCTGGCAGGGAGGTACCAAAGTAATCCAGGGGGTGGATCACTGGACATCGGTCAAGAACATCCTGAAGTACCTGAAAAGGACTAAGGATATGTTTCTCGTTTATGGAGGCGACAAAGAGCTCGTCGTAAATGGTTATGTTGATGCTAGCTTTGACATTGATCCGGATGACTCTAAGTCACAAACCTGATACATATTTATATTGAATGGTGGAGCTATCAGTTTGTGCAGTTCCAAGCAGAGCGTCGTGGCGGGATCTACATGTGAAGCAGAGTACATAGCTGCTTCGGAAGCAGCAAATGAAGGAGTCTGGATGAAGGAGTTCATATCCGATCTAGGGGTAATACCTAGTGCATCGGGTCCAATGAAAATCTTTTGTGACAATACTGGAGCAATTGCCTTGGCGAAGGAATCCAGATTTCACAAAAGAACCAAACATATCAAGAGACACTTCAACTCCATCCGTGATCAAGTCAAGGAGGGAGACATAGTGATTTGCAAAATACATACGGATCTGAATGTGGCAGACCCGTTGACTAAGCCTCTTCCATGAGCAAAACATGATCAGCAACAAGACTCCATGGGTGTTAGAATCATTACAATGTAGTCTAGATTATTGATTCCAGCTGCAAGTGGGAGACTGACGGAAATATGCCCTAGAGGCAATAATAAATTTGTTATTTTATGTTTCCTTATTCATGATAAATGTTTATTATCCATGCTAGAATTGTATTAACTGGAAACTTGATACATGTGTGGGCACATAGACAAAACACTGTGTCCCTAGTAAGCCTCTACTAGACTAGCTCGTTAATCAAAGATGGTTAAGTTTCCTAACCATAGACATGTGTTGTCATTTGATGAACGTGGTCACATCATTAGGAGAATGATGTGATGGACATGGCCCATCCGTTAGCTTAGCATATTGATTGTTCAGTTTTATTGGTATAGCTTTTTTCATGTCATATACATATTCCTTTGACTATGAGATTATGCAACTCCTGGATACCTGAGGAATACCTTGTGTGCTATCAAACGTCACAATGTAACAGGGTGATTATAAATATGCTCTACAGGTATCTCCGAAGGTTTTTGTTGGGTTGGCATAGATCGAGATTAGGATTTGTCACTCCAAGTATCGGAGAGGTATCTCTGGGCCCTCTCGATAATGCACATCATAAGAAGCCTTGCAAGCAATGTAACTAATGAGTTAGTTGCGGGATGATGTATTACGGAACGAGTAAAGAGACTTTTCGGTAACGAGATTGAACTAGGTATGAAGATACCGGCGATTGAATCTCAGGCAAGTAACATACTGATGACAAAGGGAATAACGTATGTTGTCATTACGGTACGACCGATAAAGATCTTCATAGAATATGTAGGAACCAATATGAGCATCCAGGTTCCGCTATTGGTTATTGACCGGAGAGGTGTCTCGGTCATGTCTACATAGTTCTCGAACCCGTAGGGTCCGCACGTTTAATGTTCGATGACGATTTTGTGCTATATGAGTTATGTGATTTGGTGACCGAATGTTGTTCGGAGTCCCTGATGAGATCAGGACATGACGAGAAGTCTCGAAATGGTCGAGAGGTAAAAATTTATATATAGGACGATGGTATTCGGACATCGGAAGTGTTCTGGAGGGTACCAGGTACCTATGAGGTCACCGGAAGGGGTTCCGGGCACCCCCGGCAAAGATATGGGCCTTATTGGGCCAAGAGAGGGACAGACCAGCCCACAAGGGGCTAGTGCGCCCCCATATAGGCCGAAATAGGAGGAGAAGGAAAGGAGGGAAGGGAGAAGGAAAAGGGAGGATTCGGCCTCCCCCTTTCCTTCCCTCCCCCTCACATTCATTCCCCCTCCGATACTTATGGAAGGGGGGAGGCCGACTTGGAGGAGGCGCCCAATTAGGATCCCTCCTACTTGGGGAGCCCCTTGCTAATCCCCTCCCTCTCCCACCTATATATATGTGGGGGGCACCGCTAGAACACATAACAACAATCGTTAGCCATGTGCGGCGCCCCCCTCCATAGTTTACACCCCCGGTCATAGTTTTGCGGTGCTTAGGCGAAGCCCTGCGAGAATCACTTCACCGTCACCGTCACCACGCCGTCGTGCTGACGGAAATCATCTACTTCCTCGACTCCTTGCTGGATCAGGAAGGCGAGGGACGACATCATGCTGAACGTGTGCAGAACTTGGAGGTGCCGTACGTTCGGTACTTGATCGGTCGGAACGAGAAGAAGTTCGACTACATCAACCGTGTTGTCAAACGCTTCCGCTTTCGGTCTATGAGTGTACGTAGACACACTCTCCCCCTCTTGTTTCTATGCATCTTCTAGATAGATCTTGCGTGAGCGTAGGATTTTTTTTTGAAATTGCATGCTATGTTTCCCAACACTGCTTTCATCAATATAAGAGAATCACCAGCGAGCAATAAATGTGATATTATGGGGGAGTCACGGCATGCCTGGACGCCCTTCAAGTTCCCAACAATCTTCTCACGGGCAATAAGTGTAGAAAGGCCTTCCGCACATAGGAGGAATAAATAAGGAGAAAGGGGATCCCCCTGCCGAAGACCTATAGTTGGTGATAAAGGTAATGTTTCATTTGAGTTGAACCTTACTTTATACTGGACTGAAGTCACACATGCCATGACTAGCTGAATCCATCTTTCATCAAAACCAAACTTACCGAGGATTGCCTACAAGAATACCCACTCAACTCTGTCATATGCCTTGCGCATATCTAACTTCACCGCACAAGTCCGATATTTCACGATTAGAGGGTATTCCCACAAAGAACACGAACAACACGAGGAGGGAAACACGAGGGAAACAAGAGGAAACACTCAAATCAACAAGAAACGATCACACATGTGCTAGATCCAATTACACATAGAGATACACGATCCAAAGTCAACAAAGGGGATACAGGAGGTAACTAGTTCATCTCCATGAGGAGGCCTTGAATCCACCAAGGGTCTTCCCATAAGGGGCCTTGAATCCACTTGGGGGATCTTCTCCGGAGAGGCCTCAGTCTCTTGTGGAGAGGGTAACAAGTGCATGAGCAAAACTCTATCTCTCAAATGAGCTAAACCAATGCTAAACCTACAAAGAGGGAGGAGGAGTATATATAGCCCAGGGTCATGAAAGGGTACATGGGCCTCGGCCCAGCACTCTGTGCGCCGACACGCATCAGTCGTCTCGCAGCTACCGGACGTCCGGTGGCTCGCGAAGGTCCGGTCGTCCGGTAGGTGTCGGACGTCCGGCGTTCTGGTCTCTGATCAGGCGACGTCGGACTTCCAGAGGCGGTTGTCTGGTCGTCGGTCGTCAGGTGTCCTCAGATTTCCGTTCATTTACATTCTATGATGTGACACAGGACATTCGGAGGGTGTCGGACGTCCAGTCGCTGGAGGGTGTCGGACGCCCGGTGCATGTCGGTCGTCCGGCCGCTATAGCATCCGTTGGCTGGGACTCGGCTGGCTGGCTGATGCTTCTTCTCTTGGTCCTCATACTTGGCGTCCGGTGGCTGGAGATTTTCTGCCAA
Organism: Triticum aestivum; assembly: GCF_018294505.1. NCBI lineage: Eukaryota > Viridiplantae > Streptophyta > Magnoliopsida > Poales > Poaceae > Triticum > Triticum aestivum. The sequence goes on from NC_057808.1 coordinate 83,221,976, forward strand.
CTCCTTCTCTTGGTCCTCATACTTGGCGTCCTCGCTAACTCATCCGTTGGATGAAGTGGTTCTGTGGCTCCCCTCTAAGTACCTGATCACACATAGTGTTTCCGCTTGAGGTAGTATCCATGTCTCATATGTAGGAAGTGGTAGTTCGGAGAGGAACGAGTTCACCTTAGTTTCGACAGCCCTTGCTCGAGCTCTTGTCATTGGTCCATGTGGTGTCATGGGAGACGAAGGTAGGTCCTTGGGGATGACCGTAGGATGCTCCGCATCATCTCCCCCTTGAGAAAGATCCGACCTCGGATCAAAAACCTCATCACCATGGTAGGGAGAGAGATCCTTGACGTTGAAGACGTCGCTCATGTTGTACTTGTCGCTCGGGAGGTCTATCTTGTATGCATTGTTGTTGTAGCCACTACAAAAAAATACACTTCCGTGATGATACGTGTTTGTCACAGTAGGTCACGTTTTTTGTCATGCATGTACATCCATGACGATTTTATAACAGAATCAAGATAGTCATACCTGTGCTGTCGTATAAGTGTTCCATGACATAACCAAAATTATCATCATGGAAGTGTCCACTTCCATGATGATAAATCGCGAGTCATAGAAGTGCTTTCGTCAAGGGTGACCGAGACGTGGCATCCACCGTAACGGGTCGCCATTAAGCTATCGGGTTCCGGTTTGGATCCGATAACCCGTTAACAGCCTGGACCAATGGGCATTTTCCACGTGTAAAATCATCATTGGCTGGAGGAAACACGTGTCTGCTCCTCGGTGGGCCAGATGTCGTCCGTCCATTGGAGGAAACATGCCTATGATACGTCAACACGTGGCAGGGCCCAACAGAGGCCCATAGAGGTTAAAAAGGCTCGCCCAGTCAAAGGCCCGTAGTACTTACTCAGGTACTAGTGGGCCAGCCCAATAACGGCCTGTTTAAACATGGCCCATTTACGGCCTGAAGCCAGATCTGGCCCGTTAATTGTTTGCCGAATATTTGGGCCCAATTACGGCCCAGTGACTTTCGGCCTGTTAGAGGCGCAGTGTAGACATAGGCCCATTTCAGCCTGGTCTGTCTTTCGGCCTGGGAATGGCCCGTGCTGCCCATGGGTCATATATGGTCCAACACGACATCCGGCCCACTAACGGCCCGTGATAAAGGTGGCAATAGTTCAGCCCAACGTGACTTTGGGCCTGTAAAGGCCTATCGTATAATTAGGCCCATTGATGCTTGTACTAAGCTTTCCGCCTCTTAAAGGCCCATGATATCAGTGGGCCAACTAAGACCAGAGATATGTTTCGGCCTGGTAATGGCCAATCTTATAACTGGGTCAAAAAAGGCCCGGTCTACTTTTCAGCCTACCGAAGGCTCGTCGACGACTAGTGAAAATTGAGGCCCAACATGCATTTCGGCCTGCTAAAGGCCCATGGTTTGTTCTGGGCCATAACAGGCCAGCAGAATATTCAGCCTGTTAATGGCCAAAAGCTACATGGGCCCAACTAAAATTTGGGCCGAATATAGGCCAGAGTAAGTTGTGGGCCTGGCGCAAAGTTTGAAGGCCCCAATGGCCATTCGGGCCCAAGAAATTTGCAGGCCGGCCCAATTGTGGCCCGCTAACAACTAGGCCCGTTAGAAGCGAATGTTTTGGCCCGGTCGACTACATCAGATTTTTTCCAGATAGCGAATGATGGCAGTAACTAGTAGGAATTAAGAACAAACCTACTCTATACAATAAATAAATTACGACATAGTAACTTAGAATAAACCTACACTATAAAATGAAGGATTTATGGTATATTACGTCCATTGGGCATCGAAGTTCGCCACCAGTGATCATAAAGCGCAATGAAGAAGCAAATTACAAAAACTGGGCACCATTGCAACGTAACAAAGTAATACTGAACCGAGACCACTTCCAAGACAGTTCAAGAAAGGTTAGCCTTGCGCAGGAACTGCTGCGCAAGCTGCTGGCTGTTAGACCGGCCTAGCATGTCGGTCATAGCTTCCAGGTGTAGCTGTTTAGCAATAAGGTTCTCATCGGTGTTCTCCGCAATCTTTCTTAGAGATAGGACTTCAAGTCGAAGTTGAGTTACAAAATGCCTTTCTGCTAGAACTTGGGACTGAAGAAGTCGAACTGATTCAGACAGCAAATTCTATGAGCTTGCCTGACTGCTAGTCTCAAGTAACTTGAACACTGCATCAAGACAAGACTTTGGGGTTGTCTCGCTATCTTCAAGATGTTTTGCCTTCTTTGCTGCAATATATGTAAGGTTTGTCTCACAGCCTTCAGGAGACTCGTGCATGCCATCAGGCATATCACCCTGAAACAAGCAGATAGATAACAGGTTTTGCACGTGTATAAACAAAGATGATAACTGTGTTTTCCATTCCATCAAATTTCAAATTAGAAAATAAAGAGTAAGTTCAAAATATCAATAGCATAATTTGGCATTATTCATAATGCGGGGAGCTTCACCACACTACTAGATTACCATGTCAACATAACAAGCATAGATGAAGGGCAAAGACAATCATTGTATCTATTTTGGTTAATGTGCATGGCATGTTGTTCATATCATTAGCCACATCAGTAAGCTAAAACAGGAGATGACAAGGTGCAAACGTGGGCTGCTTCACCACACACTATATTATAGATCCACAAAAACAAGCATACATATAGGGAGTATTGAGTAATGTGCATGGTATGAATAAGGAATTTGGTTTTACAAGTAAAACTTGGAACTTACGGTTCTTGCGAACGTGCATTTTGATAGAAACATCAAACTAAACAGCAGTAAACGATAGGGAGTATGAGCAAATTAAGCAGCAGTTGAGGATAAAGGCTTGAGAAGGACTGACTTACATTAACAGTTAACACCGGCTTTATAATGCCCTTCTCCATGTCAAGGGAAGGATAACTCAAGAATATCAACACAGAATCTTCTTCATAAGCATTGCCTGTACTCTACATTTTGTAGAGAATGATTATAGATATGTTAATACTGGAAGGGATACAGGATAATGAAGATAAGATGCATATTGATGCTACATAATCAACTACCAATCCCTGGAAGTACAAGCGTTACAGGAAAAAATGTATTGACAAGAGCAATGGGGTACACTTCTGCACTGGCATTGTCTGTGTATTCAACTTTTTGGTAAGATTAAATATAGATCTGATATTTTTTAGTAAATGGTGGGGGAGGGAGATAAGATGCAGAATGCTACACTACGAACCAATCCCTCTTCCCATAATACAAGAGTGTTTTGAACACTGGTGTATTGTACAAAACATTCTTATATTATGGGATGGAGGGAGTAGTTGTTAATGTAAGTACAGTGATAGATGACGTTCAGTCCTTACAAGAGGACTGCAGAGCTAAACAAGCAGAGCATTGGGTTGATTCTAAATTTATGTAAGAGTCCATACAGATCTTATAATGTCCACCAAATGGACGATAATGAGGCTAACATGTGCAGTGATGCTACATAATCAACCAGCTATGAAAGTAAGTATGGTCATACAGGGCAAGAGGTACTCACAAGAGCAATGCAGTGTGCAGTATAGTTGCGATATTCTGTGGTCCCTTGAGAATGAATGTTCTTCTGCTAACAGTTTTCGTACATGTGAGACGTTAAGGCAAATGCAGAAATGTAGTTCAAATTGTGATGTGATATCATAGACAGTACCTTACGCTGCAGATGAGACCAATGTGTAACAAGATTATTCCAGTGACTGTCTGATAAATGTAGCACTGGAGACTTTACAAAAATTTCGTTTAGAGGCTTGCCATCGAAGTGTGCTTGCCTCAGGTAGGAACGATACTTCATCAACGAGTGCTTGAAAATTGCAACCAACCCTTGCTCGTCTTGACAATCCAGTTTGGTCCTCGCCTATTTAAAAGAATGAAATCATGTGTCTTCTCTCAGCAGAAACATATGCAGTAATTACCACGAATAACATTAGTACATTACTTATGTGTAAGTTGTGGAGGAAGACCTGAAATTGTTTTGTGTCTGCGGTATAATCTTTCCATGAAGGAAAGATGCGCACAAAGTTTCTGACAACAATATAAGCTTTGTCTTCTAAACTGGGAAGAAATGGAACAGGGGTCCTATTTGCTGCAATTGGGGCTCTCTCTTGTTCGAAAAGGGATTTGGCAACTGGATTTTGTGTACTCTTTGCTGGAATGGGGGTTTTGCGTCGTAGAGCTAGTGCTATTTCAACTGGCATCATCATATTGTTTGCTGCAGTTGGGGTCTACTGAGCTGGGGCATCAGAAATGACCAATGTAGTAGGGCTAGAGTCTGCTAGAGTTAGGGCCGTGTTTTGTGGGTCAGGTGATATTGAAACTAGACCTAATGGGCTATTAGATTTATCAGCTGTCCCTACCTTTTCCAAATACTTTGCTTGTGCTCCTCCGCGACCAGCAATTGCCCTCTTCCTTTTGAATGTCTAATACACAAGAACAACATTTGAATGGATAAATATGGTATGACAACAGATGGAATATGTACTGAAAATGGATAGGCAGGGCGTATTCACATACACGATGTGTAAACTAAGCTAATGGCAGTGCAACAAAGTAGAAGCAATGCAAAGCATCAGTTGCAAGATATGTGTGACCAATATAACCTTGGAAAGTTAGAGCAAGCACCTTGATGGGTGAATAAGATAGGGCATCTGCCTTTGACTCCTCCACTAGGGAGGTACAATGACTTAGGTCTCCCTTTAGATCATAATCACTGTTAGGATCATATTCTGAGCATGAATCTATAGGTGGAGAGCGTTTGCATTGCATTGCATCCAGACTCGATTTTAGTCCCTTAATGCCAAGTTTGACAGCCATGGCATTGTTCTGCTTTATTCTTTTCATGCGCGCAAGCTCATAATCATTATGATGCTGTTCAGAATCTGAGATTCATGAAAACATAAAAAGTAGTCAGATTATCTATGGAATGGATTGCGGATTCAAATCGAAGAGTGTCTCCCTATAAACCCCTGCATATGCAAAGTTCACCCCCAACCGTGCTGGCCAGACCACACACAGAAATACAAACCTCTTATGTCTCTATAACAGGCAGACACACATTTCAAAACTGAAGTAGGAACATTAGAATCATATCAAATTTGCATTTGAACAAATAAACTAAGGAATTATGAGTGGCATAATGTTTAGCTTCAAGGGTGGAGTGCTGGTAGTGCAACACAAAGCAAGTAGGCAGATTGTATTCCATGTAAAAGATCGTAGTCTATGTAAAAGCTGGAAATGACACTTTCTTTCTATACAATGCAGTGTTCGTTGCCCACACATGATGGAAGAGATCACACAGAGAAATACTATTCACTCATGTATGCGGTTCCAGTATTTAGAAACAGGGTGGTCCACCCTAAAAGAATATTGACAGCAAATATGACAAGGCAAGCATAGATGTAGTGAATCAGCCATTTACTTGTGAGCTTACTAGGACAAGTATGCAGAATTGTAACTGCAGTAAGAGACCATCCAAAATCTGAATCAAGAAGTCTGTCTAGCACTTATTGTTTGCAACTAATCGACGTGAATAATTGGATATCATATCGAATGAGTAAGAACGACAAGTAAAATTGTCAACAAACCTAGCCTGCAGTAGTAATCTGGGTCAATGTCACTACAACCAACAATCCAAAATGACTAGTGTCTATTCCTACGGCCGGAATTTTGAAACCCTATGAACTTTACAGGTACTAAAGATTACTAAAATACATCTAAACCATTAAGTGTAGGAAGAACTCAGCACACAACAAAACCTAATGACAGCCCTGCCTAATGAGTAATGAATCAATTAGAAAATGGGTGATGAGGAGTGGATGCTGAGTGTTGAGGACGTATCTCAGGATAAATCGGGTTGGCTTAGTGGCTGCTGCACGCCTGAGCCCTGAATGGACTGGGAAGGTAGGCACGGCGGTGCGCCCGGGCAGTGGTGACGCTGTTGGGCGAGAAGCTCCTGACCTCCTGTTAGTCCGGCGTCTCCTCCTAGAGTCATGCCATCCAGGGACGGCAAGTCGCCGGCGAGGCAGGCGGCTGGGGGCGAGTAGAGATCGGAATCGCCCAACAGAACAGAGGGGAATCGAGGCCTGGGCCGACCCAAAAACCCAGGGTGGGCCGCGGCCCACCATGGGCACCCTGTAGACATACACACCCGAGCGGCGAACATGCATTTTCGAAACTAAATTAGGAACATTTAGCTGACCAATTAAACGACTCTGTTTTAATAATATCATATTCGTATTTGAACAACTAAGCTTGTTTAGCTTGATGGGTGGAGCAGTACTATTATGACATGAAGCACGTATGCTGATCATATAGTGATCATAAAAGGGGGAAACCCTAAGCATTTTTTTGAGCAAACGAGGGTTTCCCTTCCGATTTCTATTAAAGAAACCACCACGGAACCAACATGATCAATTAAACCCTAAGCATGATCAATTAAACCCTATTATGACTATGCCATGGCAGATTTAAAGCGGCAAACCGGAGAAATGCTATTTAGCATCCATTGTTTGCTTCGAACTAAGAACTAAATTCTAAGAGCTGAAAAGAAAGTACAGTAACCAAGTTACGATCTATTTTTTGGTTGAGATCAAAAAGTTGAGGAGATACGAAGTACCACCTCTCTTGCGGCGCCGTGTATGCATCAGGGGTGCGATGGCTGTCGGTGGCGTTGAAGCAGATCTGCGATGGTAGACGGGTGCATCGGGGGATAAGTCCCATTGCGGTGGAAGAGAAGGTCGTGTGAGCGGCCCCGACAAAGAGGACGATGGCGCCGATGAAGCGAGAGGACGTGATGCAAGGCTCTTGGTCTGTCGCCGTGGATGAGAAACGTCCATCTCTAGCAGTGGAAGACACGGTCTTGGTAGGCGCTCCGGCATGGTGGAGGACGGTGACGATGGATGGGGTGGCGGACGGAGGAGGCTGGTGTGGGGATGGTGTTCTAGCGCGGATGGTGTATGAATGGGAAAATGGAGGGAGAGGTACGGGGAACCATGTCTTTGGGACGCGCCTGTCTGAAATATGGGAAAGTTACAAACTTAGCCCCCATTTAAAATTTGGACGTCTCGTCGGTTGGGAATAGGATGGTAATCTCGCATCTCGCCAATATTTTCCCAGAGCGTTTTCGGGCGAGGAGAGGGTGTTTTGGCGCCCATGGTGTATGAACGGGGCTGACAGATACGGCGGTTGTGTCACGTCTGAGTGAAGTTACAAACCTGCCCCTATTGAAAATATTTGCCTACATCGATTTCGGTCGAGTTGAGTTTGTTTTGCCGCCCACCGTGTATGAGTGGGGAAATGGAGGGAGAGACAGAGGTCTTTCGGATGAGCTTGAATCAAATGTGTTTTGCCGCCCATGTTTGGCACCCACCGTGTTGGAATGGGCTTAGAGGCGGTCGTGTCACGTCTAATTGAAGTTACTAACCTACCCCTATTGAGAGCAGTGGAAATCGGGCCGATGGATTGTCCGTGTAAGGGGTAGACAGTAATTTCCATCTCCCAAACACTTGGCTTCGGGCAGACAACATGGGAGTGGACATTTTGCCGCTTCTTTCGAATTTTGGGACAATAAGCATCCACGTTTACCCTGGCAACTAAATTCGAATCCAATTTGTATTCCTATACGAATCTTTATAAATCATTCTATGTGTTTTTATATATCTTCAAAAGCACGACAAGGATGTATTCCACTGTCATATATGAATATGATTTACAAATGCCGATACTCGAATTCAGAAGCTAGAATCCAATTTAAGGTGAATTTGAATATTTGAAACCATTTTATGTCCAACTCAAGTGTCACATGCAGCATAATGTGTACTCCCATTTAGATATGTACACAAGCGATGTATCAAGATTCAAATACCGAGTCAATCAACCAATAATGTACAAAACTAACAGACATATAAACACTTATAGAGTATATGGATCAATAATATCAACTAACATACATAAGCCAGGCCGCTGTACTATTTTTTGCTAGAAGAGCATCCTTTTTTTTAGCGAAGCTAGTACATCATCTTGGCCCTTTCCGATCCGTGCCACTTAAGGTTCATGTATACTACTATTATTGCTGAATGCACATTCAGCCTGATTGGCATATTTGTAGGCTGGCACATCAATCAAAATGAAATGTCTCAGAGTCTTATCAATTAATACAGACTTGTGCTAAAAAAATTACAAACCAAAAAACAAAAAATAATTATTACATGATCTCTAAAACAAATGGTTTGATCGATTACATGAACAAACAACACAAAGGTTATTCAATGATGGAAAGAACATTTCACCTATGATTTACCAAGTGGGAACTTAATTTCCTTTTTTCCTTCAGGACCTTGACAACGCGGTCAGTCTCAGCTTGCTTCGTTTTGAAATCCACCAAATATTTAATGGTTGTCTTGAGTACTGCTTGTGATTGTGTTGTTTGCTTCCTCAACATGTCAACTTCATCTCTAAGTGCAGAAGCATAATCTATTTCAACCAATAGTTTAGCCTCTAGAGCATCAGTTGGCAATTCATGATGCATGATTGGGCCGGTGCCACTGCTGTGGGATGATACAGCGCCCATGGGGACCTCGTTCTTTGATCTTGGGCTAACCTGTTTTGCCATTAAAGTTCCGATTGGATTCCGAAAAGTTGAAGTTATCAAAACATCTCAACTGGAAGTTATAACAGCAAACCAGTTAAACAAGCAAGGAATTAAAGAGTTTCAATTGGATGCTGCAAAGTAGTTATTAACATCATTGTAACCGGTTGCAGCAGCAAAGTAGTTAAACAAACAAGTTTTGCAAAAGGAACCTATTGTGGCATTGGAGTTTCTCTTGGATCCTGAAAAGTTGAGTAGTCAGTAACCTGATTAGAGCAACAAGTTACAGCAGCAAACCTGTTACACAAATATATTTTTGAAAATGTACCTGCTGTGCAATTGGACTTCCAATTAGATCCTGAAAACTTGAAGTTGGTAAGATGATTACATCAACAAGGTACAACAGCAAACCAGGTAAACAAGGAAGTTTCTGAAAACATACCTATTGTGCCAACGGAGTTTCAGTTGGATCCTGCAAGCTTGAATGTTAGCAATCATAAATAAAGTGTTGAAAGAGCCATAAGAAACTAACATCAAACTAGGAAAACTAACCAGTTTTGGCAACGTATTTAATTACACATGAACTAGTAAGACTAACAAGTTCTTGGCAACGTATTAAAGTAACAAGTGGGTACCGTTTACGAGCAACACAGACATCTGTAAATTTCTTTGATGTAAGTAAAATGATTCCAACACATATATAAGTTAAAAAGACGGTGTCCCTCATATAAACCTGACAGTTGTCTATCTATGAACATTCAAACATTACTAGTGCTACAAGTGATAAGAGCAAACCATTTAAACAAACAGGGTATTAGAACATAATTACATGTGAATTCTGCTGCACCCTAGAAGTACATATGACCAGCTATCTATGTGATTAAGTAGCTATTTAAGTTCAGGCAAACAGGTAATTCTTAACAGTAAGTATCAAACACATAGATAGGCGCAGTCTATAATAGGATTAATAGGCTATGGCACTATGTAATCAGTAGCAAACTAAATTAAGCCAAGCAACGTAATTGAACAATTTTGTAATAAGTGGCTAACTAAAATTCCGAGAAGCAGGTAACTGAACTTACTCTAGCTCTTTGTACAGGCACACTGCAACTTCTTTTTCGCTTACAAGGTTCTACGAAGGAGTCCATGGCATCAATTGCTTGGATACACAGTCCCAATACTTCTTTCTTCCCACACTGCATCAGTAAGTCGAATGGTTAATCTGGTAAGATGGTGCGTCCTTGATATGTTACTTGAGGATGGGTAGTCAGACTAGTTGTAGCCACACATATCACACTGGCTTTTACTGTATATTTCATGCGATTACATTTGGCATATCGAGATCTAAGCAATCTACAATAGGATGAAAAGACTGGCATCCTTCACATTATTGGCGAACTCAGTTCATAGAAACAAGCAATTCAACCATTCTGTGGGTAAATCAAAAGCACCATTGGAATATTTTTCACTACCCCAATCATACACGCAAAAGGGGCGACGCCACCGTAGGGGCTGGTATGGGTGGCCGCCTCGGGTGGCTGGAAAGTGTGCACCTAGTTTGATTCGTCCAGGTTGGCCCAGGCTAGTTTTGTTCGTCCCAACGCATGAGCAGGCAATGTAAAAAATGAAGAAAAACGTTTCAATTTGGATGGGCCAATAACGTAAGTGCAAGGCAGGCCCTATAGCAGGCTCGAGGCCCAAACGAGCGCCTCCCATATCGATTGACAGCAGGAAAAATCTCAATTCGTTCGCTCCAGCCTCTAGTCTGGTTCGCTCCTAACCGAGCCGCCGCTGGACAGACTGATACAACACTTCCTCGCGCCCTCGTTGGAGGGCGGTCGCCAGGCTTCAAGTGAATGGAAGGACAAGAAGATGAAGATCCAACCCTAGGTGTAGCCTGCGTGGGAGGCAGCGGCGGCAGCACGGGCATGGCATCGAGCTTGCGCAAATGTACAATCGCAGCTTCCAAGAGCAGCATGCGCAACGAGTAGGTACATCACATCCCTGATTATTTCTAATTCAACTGTTCAATTTCTGGCCAATAGTTAAACCTGACAGTGTTGTAAAACTGCTTGTATGTAGGGAATCTATGAGAAAATGAAACCAATTTCTTCTTATTTTATAACCCCCCAATCAATACTGAACTGACTGAATCTGATGTATCTAATCAAGTTTCCGGTGCAAACATACAAGCTCATGTTGTTCTTGAGCCTGAAGTGTCTAATGAATAGACTGCTAATGAAGGATTTGATGCAAACATTTTACATGCTCCTGGTGATGAACATATAGTGTCTAATGAGGGATCTCATGCAAGCATTTTGCAAGCTCCCATTGAAGGATTTAGTGTCTAATGATGATCTGCTATGTTGAGAGAGACATAGAGATTTGCAGGCATTGATGACAAGCAAATTATCTCTACTTTTATAAAAAGCAGAGTTGGTGATGATGGTGTGCCTGCCATCCCGCAATATAGGCCGTCCGATCTATATCTAACGGATAGGAAGGAAACTATGACAATTTACCCGCACTCCTCTCCACATTTGCAGACAAGGCCTTCCATCGTTCATCCTTTTCTCCCACAAAATCTTGATGTTCCGTGCAACACATGGGCATCTTGCTAGTTATAGTACATTTTCATGGCTTGAGGAAATGTCGAAGCCATCTACCAGAAAGTCCCCGTATCATGACAATATAGCATAAATACTTTTCTAATCTGTTGTTTGAAACTATTGGCATACTTGTGCAGGATAGATATATTGATATGCAGTTCGCGCACTGGTTATAGGTGCAATTACACTTCGATATTTTCAGCCAGAGAATGAATAATTCAAGCAGGTACAGACCATGTTAGTAGTCCTTGTACACCATGTTGCATTTTGTGTTTTTTGGGGCTTACATCATTTAGTGTTTTATAATCTGTAGTACTTTGGATCATTAGCTGGTTTTCAAAGTGCATGTAGCTTCACATTTCTCAAGTTATGTTGATTTCCGCAGTGCAAGTGCCTTCGTATTTTTTAAGTTAAATGTTCGCCCCTGGTAACTTGAATTCATGGATGCACCACTGCACACAAATCATACACGTAGGCCAGTACGAATTAAATGGAATATACAGACTTACGTTAGCTCGCTGTATAGGCTCACTGCAGCCCTGCTTGCGCTTGGGATGTTCCATGTACAAGTCCATGTTACCACTTGCTTGGATGTGCAGGCCTTGTGCTCTTTGCATCCCCCTCTGCATTTTTGACACGGCCAATGGTTGATCAAATAAGAGGAATCGACCTTGCTGCTGTACCGGAGGACAGATACTTACAAGGTTATATGGGTGTGCAGGATGTGTACCAGATCCCGTAGCGCTGTCAGGCTTCGCTAAAAAATGGTTTTTCTTGTTTCAGACGATATCTCCAGAAGAAATAAGAGTTAGAGTGAGAGTTGCATAGGCTTGTAAGCTAAGAGAGCAATGAAAGGATATCCAAACATCATTGGAATAGTGCACAAGGGAGTGATGTGTGGATACCTAGTTCGGACTGGCGTTTGCTGCATGCTCGCCTAGCTAGAGTGCGGGTCACTTCAGAGCCGTTGAAAGTGATGCGCTGGCTTTGGCTGGCCACACACGGATGCAGATCTTGAGTGGCAGCGGAGTGCTACGATGCGATGGACCAGACCGTTGGTGAAGCCCTAACGGCCTCGGGGGGCGGAGGTGGGACGATGTGCTCGGTGAAGTAGCCCCGGTGAGGTGGGAGACGGCGTCGGTGAAGCGCACCTGATGCGGTGGAATTCGGTGTCTGTGAGGCACGTCAGTTGTGGCGGCCGACGTTGTCGGTGGACCACCCGGTGCGGTGGACGAGGGCGTAGATGAGGTAGCTCTGGTGCGGTGGTGAAGCGCGACCATCGTCTTCGTCATCGTCCGGCACAAAGGTGGGGAAAGAGACGAGATGAGGGGCGATTTGAACTTTGCTTGGGTTGGCGGCGAATTAGGGATTTGAGCAATCTGGGCGTGGAAGGGGACAGTGGAGAAGGGAGATTCTGCAGGGCTGGAATTGGGGCCGCCAGATATTTCAATCCAAAATGTGGAAGCACAAACTTATTTTGTCGTCGTTCTTTTTTTGGGG